>NW_023494799.1:6348722-6571222 GCF_904425465.1 Colossoma macropomum
TTGACTTTGTTTACATCTTAACCACTTAATTAAACTTTGAATTGTCCTCTGATGTCTCTATAGATGATATGTGACTTTGTTCGGGGTCAAAAATGCCCAGATGTGCTTTTACAAGCCCCTTTACAATCCTATGATTTGGCTCCAGAATAAAACAAGCTGTTGTCCCTTTTTGGGGGGCTCTGGAATTACATTGATGAACTCTGCTCTGATTGCTAGTTTACAGTGAGGCACCACGATGGCTCACACAGAAGCAACATGTCAATAAAGACATGGACAGGAAAATAAAATGAACCTCTGTGTAAATAAGGTTGGTCGTCATACTATTTAGTTAGCTATGCTAGTAGTTAATGTTCCCTATACAGCTATTTACTTTCAATCTCAGCAACAACACAAAGTAAATCAAAGTTGTTAGCTTACTATGAAACTTTAACATAATGTGGCTTCAACTGTCAAAAAGTGGATAAAATCACACAGCTTGGCGAGCTATGGATTTTGGAATTGGCCTGTTTTACCCTCTTTTGCCATTGCGGGATTTGCATTTGAAAGGGGAGACAACAGTGTTTGAGGTTCACGGTGTGTCAGTTCCATGTAGCAAACTCTCCTTATTCAACTACACCAATGTAAATACAGTTTTCCATTCTAATCCATTACACTAGAAGGAATGAAAACTGGTGAATTTGAAAGGTTTCTCAGTACCAGCATGGGTCAAACTTTTGGAGGTAGGAAGCTCCTCTGATGGGAGGAACTCCAGGCTGGTGGTCTCCTCAGGTTCATTTATCCTATGTGAAGCAGAACCTGGGGAAACTGCATCTGGATAATAGTAGGACTCAGCTGACTCAGTCAAAGAAGCTTCTAAGGAAGGCAAGCTGGCCCTCAGATCCTCAGCAAATGATGGGGAGTCTGGCATGGTGTGAAGGTCAGAGGAGGAAGAGGGTGAAGCGTGGAGGGGCCTTTGCTCGTGGAGGTTCAGTTTGGACACCAGTGGTTTGCCCACAGTCACTGTTTGCCTTTCCAGAACCTCTTCATCAAGGTTAGTGTACTGATAGTGCAGACACACTGTGAACGAGAGCTCCCTCTGTGAGAGAAACAAGAACATGCAAATTACTACACAGTCCATATATTTCCACTGCAATATTATGAACACTCTAATGAGAATCGTACTGACCTTGAGTCTTTGCAGAGCGCAGAGACGGGTGTAAAGTCGCGGCTGCTCTTGCGGTAGACGGTCATCCATGGTCAGCAGTAAGCTCCCAGCGTCTCTGAGGCTCTCCTGATTGGTTCGTTTAAGATCTATCTCTGGGCCCTGAAATAACATCACAGGAAAGAAAACGACTGAGTGGTTGCTGCACTCTTAAAAATAAAGGTGACAAGTGCAACCTAAAAGGAGCTACGGCATAAAAGAAGCACTTTTAATTCATCAAAGATCCTTTTAATGCGAGTGGCGCAACTGTCTAAGCGTTGGCCCTATCGTCAGGAGATCGCGCGTTCGATCCCTGGTGATGCTACAGCCATCCGTAGCCGGGAGTCCGAGAGAACACAACTGGCCTCGCTCTCTCTGGGTGGGTGGGATGGCTGCCTTTCTCCCCCCATCACTCACTCAGCGCGATGCTAGTCAGCGCAGGCGTCTGTTAGCTGACGTAACAGATCTGGCGGTTGGCGCTTTCCTCCGAGCGCGTTCGGCTGTCCAGTAACGTTGTGTGAGCAGCAGCTCGAAAAGCAAGCAGTGGCTGGCTTCACAGGTCTCGGAGGAAGCCTGTGTTAGCTTTCACCCTCCTAGCGTTGATAGCATCGTGTGATTGGGGGAGTCCTAACTAGCGGGGTGGAATTGGCTACGACTAAATTGGGGAGAAAATCGGGGTAAAAATTAAAAAAAATAAATAAATAATTAAAGATCCTTTTAATGGATGTTTCTTTAAAGAAAGATCCATTTAGGATGAGATGCAAGTGTGATGATCCTTTTAATCTCATTACGTTTTAGTCCAAGGCTGCCCAAAGTGTGGCCCTAAGCCGGGGGTCGGCAACATGTGGCTCTTTTTACTGCCCTGTTGCGGCTCCACAGCTGAATTAGGTTTCTAAGTAAAAATAAAATAATCCTCCTTTACAGTGAAATGAAGCTCTGCTGATCGTTCAACACAGTTTTTATAATAAATGGTCTTAAACTCTGGAGTTAATGTATAACTACTTATTCACCCTTTAATGGAATGAAGACTGCTGGTCACCATAGCAACGCAGCCAAAAATCTCGCCTAGCTAGTAGCTAACGAAAAGGCAAAGAGAGAGATTTAAGATGCACATTGATCATTTGGAGACTAATTGACTTATTTGCATTTATAATCACTCCAGCTGGTTTCCTGACACATTTAATCTGCACCTACCTACTGTCAAGCACTTAAAAGTCGCGAGGTTTATTTTACTGCAAAGGAGGATTATTTTATTTTTTAATTACAAATCTAATTCTGCTGTGGAGCCGCAACAGGGCAGTTAAAGAGCTGCATATGGCTCCACAGCAGCATGCTGCCGACCCCTGTTCAAGAAAGTTATAACTTTCCTGCTCTTGTCATACTTTATTTATTTATTTAGCTGTAATGACATCTGAAAACTGCATGTAGTCCCGGAAATGCATCAGAGACATTTAATGGGACATAAAACAATAACTTAACAGGTAAGCACACCTTAGCTAAAACAGTAATCTCAAAATACAGTGGCGTTGTGAAAAATAAGGTGGATATATAACTTATTCACTTCTTATTTTCCTTTAATTTTGTATTTTTGAAGTATTTTAATAACAAAATATAATGTTATAGTATATAATGTTTGAAACCTGTCTACCTTATTTGCAGTGGTTTTGTCCTCTTGGCCCTTGACCCACTACAAATACTACTCTTTGGGCCCCCATGCCATAAAGTTTGGGCACCCCTGCTTTAGTCTTTGTCATTCTACTAACTCATTTGATTTTTTTTCTTTCATTTATCTGGTGCTTTTTAACTTTTAGTGCCATGTTTACTGTTTATCTCCTATTAATTTTTTCTTAAAATATATTTTATATGAAGCTGTGTTTGTACATGTTTGTCTTCACATTCATTTATACTGTGACCTTGAACAACATTTAAATATAAAATTCTATTATTATCATTAACAAAGTTTAAAGAATCTCCACATCAGTGCTGAGCAATTTGGAGAAATATTTAATTGCAATTTTTCTGGCCAATATGGCGATTGCAATTTAAAAGCTCCAGGCCTTATTTTCAGAAAGAAGACCAGCACATACATTTCTGTAGACTTGAATGATGTATTCCAGTCTGCTAGTTCAGGTGTTCTGCATTATTAGGTCATATTTGCCCAATTAAAATAAGTTAAGACAACACTGCATAATGTATTATATAATTAAAACAGCAGATCTAGTGATTTTAGTCTTTCAAATTGTGATTTCATATCAAAACAATTCTTCATTCAGCCCCACTCCACAAGTAAAAGGTCTATACCAATTCAGGGTTTTTCCTAGAACTGTATGTCTAAGCCCAGAACTCTTTAGTAACCATTATTTTTAAGAGCGTAGTAGAAAATCAGTGGCCACTCATTCATCAGAACAGGGTGTGATGCTGCAGATTTGGAGAAGAGACACTTAATCGTACCTCTGTGAAGTCTGAGAGCTGGGCTGAGCAGGACGTGATGTCTTTGGGTTTCTCTAATATCCGGGTGTAGATGATCATGATGTTGGAAAACTCCGCTGCAAAACCCAACTGGACCTTCACACCACAGTCAAACTGAAGGACACGACTCTCAGGCAAAACTGTACAAAAACAACAACCAAGTTATAAGTGTCTACACTGTTTATTATTGTTAATCATCCACTGCAACTACATGCTAAAAAAATTGGAGGGGAGTTTTAACATAAAAAAGTGTCTGGGCTGCCTTAAAATTTCAACTTCAAATAATAAGTTGATAGAGAAAAAACACAGATTCTTGTTGTTTATTTTTTCCAGTGAGGGACTTTGGAATTCCTGAAAGTCTGTGCCTGGTTATATGCTTTTATAAATAATTGGTAAATTACTCAATTGCTAATATAAGCAATATTGAGAGTCCTTATTATAATACTGTTCAGTACCACGGTCTTTTACCGGCTCCCTAATTAAATGCATTGAAACATTACGCTAAAAACGATTTCTTACCATGTGCAATTGACCACTGTAGATTGCGTGTTGATGCCATAACTGGACAGTCAATGGCCTGAATGCGATCTGTGAGTGCACGCCGCTCTGAAAGATTACTGCGCAGCTCCAGCGCCTGACGCCCACGGGTGAGCTCACACCTCCCCATGTCTGCAATGTGAAGCAAATAACTCTATCAACCTTCAATATAATAATAATAATAATAATAATAATAATAATAATAACTTGGAACGCTAAAACAACATTGTTTAAATGAAAAAGCAAAACACATGAACTAACAGCATAATTACAAATAATAGAAGGAAAAAAATTCAGTGACTTCAACATCACCAGCGAAGAACAAGAGTCACAGCTGAGCTAAACCTCAAAACCACAGTGTCAGTGCTGATGCCAAGAATAACACCAAATATCATCCAAAACAGCCGGCAGATAAAACTGGTTTGAGCAACACAGGATAAGCGTGTGAAAGAACCGAAGATGAATCTCCCAGAACCTTCAGCTACTCTGTCCAGCATAACTGTGACCTTCTCCTGCTCCATCAGCCTTTTCTTCAGGAAGCTGATGAAGATCCCATTTGAAAGGTCATCTTTGTTCACCTCGAAGGCCTCAGCATCAACACACCTGCATGTGGAAAGATGTTCAGTCTGTTTACAAAAGCAGGGCACTTCAACATTGTTCAGCATGTTGTAACAGAGCCAAATCTGTGAGACTCACGTTGCATAGCCAAACACAATGTTTGCCGTAACTTTCAGGGGTCCAGGCTGTTGGATGATGTCATCATTCAGGTTTCTGTAATGATAGAACGACGAGTAATAAGGCTGGGTGTGAATAGACTGAAAGCGCTAAAAAAAACCACTTATATTTTAATACAAACACTTCTAAACACTTCTATTTAGGGCTAGTCTAGAGTTATAAATGTTATTCTGCTATACTACCTAAATGTAATTATAGAGTTAATTTGTTAAGTAAGGAATTACTTTTACATTTGATTTATATTCTGTATCGACAGGTTTGAGTTTGTGCCTCGCAACTTTTTTTTCCCATTAAAAAAAGCCATCAACAAAGGAAAAATGGAAACACAAACAACAACCCTTCGTCAAATTCAAATCATAAAAAAAGATGCATTTAAATTTCAGAATATGTATTTTTGATTTTGAGAATTTCTTCCCATGTTTTTAATGAGGCAAGAAAACATTTATATAAAATGAACTATGCTTTTGCTGTCACTGGTGATAGCTGTGACTTCTAAGAGGTTACAAATAATCAACTAACCTCACTTTGTACACATACAGCACTTCTACTATTAAATATATGCCACGCATACAAGTTACTATAGCACTGGCTCTGTTTTTGTGTCGGCACAAGTGCAGTCTAATTTTATTAAACTGCTTGGATGTAAGCCCGTTCACACCCATTTGCTATATTGCTGATCAAAAATAACAGCAGCTTATATTTTTGCTTGTGCTTTGACCACAAAAATAGCCCGCAGTGTTATTTTGATCAACTTTACCGCTTGCGACACATGTCCAGCAGAAAGACATTAAGTCCAGTCTGGCGTTCCTGCATGCGCTGTAAGACCTCCTGGACCCACAGGCAGTGCTCTGAGGTGTACGAGGCCGGAGCATCTATAGGCACCATGAAACTGTTGCCATAATTTTCATAGCCGTGCCCAGCGTAGTAAAGCAGCCCTGTGTCATTCATACATGCATAACAGAAGCAGGAAAAAAGTTTAGCATATTAATCATGTAAATATTACAGACTATAGCCTAGTAAGTCAACTGAAATATGAAAGATATAAATGAGGTATGCCCGACCACATTCCTAAAGAATGACTACCTAAACACATTTTAAAGAGGAATTTCATAGATTTTCCAAACAAATTTAAGGCTAAGATATAAACAAACTTCATTCAGAGTGATCTGATGTGAAATTCTTCATGCTAGATAACATGAAACATGTTGTTACATGAAATGGTTACAAATACGCTGCCCAAGACATTGTTTTATGAGAGTTCATGTTGGAGAGGTACATGCAGGGTGCTGTAAGACTGTAGCCTGGTCCTGGACGACCCCCTTCCCGGAACATTTTTGTGTTTTTCTGCAAAAACACACCCATTTCAGCTCTGGAAGGGCTTGTTAATTAGTGGTTTAGTTGGATCAGGTGTGTTGGGAGCAGGGCAAACACTAAAATGTGCAGGGCAGGGGGTCCTCCAGGACCAGTGTCGAGTATTTTGCTGTAACACAAAATAGTCTCCAAATGAAAACGTATATTTTCAGACTTTTATCATTATCGGCATTACATAAAAAAATTCAGAAGACATGCAGGTTTATGGGTGGTTTCACTACAAGGAACCATTTCACATCAAACCACTCTGAATGACTTTGTTTACATCTTAACAACTGAATAATGCAGAAATTTTGAAAATGGTGAAATTCTCCTTTAATGTCATTTCAATTTAATGGAGCACACCTTCGAATAAGCTTTATAATATTATTATTATTATTATTATTATTATTATTATATTAATTATATTATATATGCCATTTTTTTTTGCTGTGTTGACAATGGTGGAAGGCCTACCGTAGACACCCCGGCCCAGCAGCAGCAGGAATTCAGTAACAGCTCTGTGCATCTCATGCCAGTTGAGGTCCAGTAGAGACACCACCTTGAAGTCCAGCTGCCGCAGCAGATTGGTCAGCTCATACACGTCGGCCATGGGCGCTCTCAGCTGCCGGTGGTGCAGGTAATTCATATTTCCCATCAGCAGTGCCACTTTATCCGTGGCTGAAAAGTAGTGCAGAAATAAGACATAATTGTTATCAGATATAAAGAAAAGGGGCTCAACTGCTTTTAAATTCTCCCCCAATGCAACCCATTTTACAAAATGTCCACATATTCTGTAACTAAAGAATACAGAAAAACATTCATGTGAATTGGTAAATAAAACTACTGTAATCCAAATAACAGATGCACCCTATGCAAAAATGCTGTACTCTGTCATTTTTGCTACTAATAACTTATATTGTGCACTATTATAACATTTTCTATGGCACAGAAAAAACATCAGAGTGTAATTTTCCTTCTACACTCACTAAAGAACACAAAAGGAGGCCAACATTGTCTTCTACTTACCATAAAAATCAACTATCTGTCTTGGAGGTCCATAACTGGGCATATCTGAAATGCATGCATAGTTATGAGTGGGTTAAGCTGACATAACACTCAAACAAGAGAAAAGTAATGAGACTAAGAAGCTGTAATGAGGAAGACAAAGTGTACCTTCTTCATCTGTCCTCCAAGAGGCATCAGTGCAGGATCCAGGACCTGAACAGTTATAGACCACCACACCACAGAGTTAATTTCAGAAACTGATCATTACGCCAACTTTTGTTTATAAATTTGAAACCCACCCCATTCCTACCAATTTCAACCTGGACGTGGTCACTCAACAGCTCGTGATAAAGGTTGAACACTCTGCAGCTGTACGTCCCTCGATCCGCTGTAGTTACACATGGAATCTGAAAACATCATTAACCATAGTCTGTGAAAAGCATGTTCATCAAACTGATGTCAGTGATGACAAGATGAAGCTGCGACATACAGGTGCTAATCTGAATCCACAACTCTCTGCACTTCACGTACGTGAGTTCCCTGGAGGTCGTGTGGTTGTCAGATGATTTCTCTTGTGATATTAGTGTCAACAGTAAACACAAACAGTAGCAACAATGGAAGAGCTTTAAATTCTGATTTACTTTTTATTCGAACTTTGGTTTTACATGGTGCCTGACAATTCTGTGACAACTGCATTTGACCAATCAGTGGTTTGCACTATTTCTAGCACCACCCATACATTCCAGCTCAGTACTCTGATATGAATGATTGTATAAATGACAGAATGATGGTTCAAGTTCAAGTTCGTTTTTACACTTCACTCTCATAACTTTGACAAAATCATATTTTCAACATAATTTATCACAGTGGCACCACTTTACTACCTCTTCACAAACTCTGTTGCCGAGGTGACAAAAAGACTAGGCGAGTAAAGTTAGCTGAGGTAAGATACCATTTGCCTGTTATCTTAAAGACTGACTGCCTGTCTGGGGTCTCAGTATGGCTTTAATTTAACATGGTTATGGCAAAACACTGATGGCCGAGTGTCAGCGCACGTCAGCGGTGAACTAATCACATATCAATAACTTCTTTAAAACATAAAACTCTTCATATGTTTTACTGTATTTATGTGTATTTGTATTTAATGTCATGCAGTGTTTTTACTGGCAAAAACACATGTACTGCCGAGATGAATAGGTTTAACACTTTTGTTGGCTGCCACTTTTGTTGCTGCACTATGAATATCACAATGTTAAACTGCATATCATGATGAAGAATGTGCAACACCTTTAAGAAGCAGCTGTTAGCCTTTGCCAGCGGCTGTTTGTTGTGGTACCACTGAAACTGAGGAGGAGGGTTTGCCTGGGCAGAACATTCTAGATAGAGAGTGTCGCCCTCTGAGAGTGTCTTAGACAGGGGCTGCTGAGTTATACACAGACCACTGGCTGAGGAGGGGAACATCACACCAGAGCCTGGAACACAAACAGAAAAGCTGAGACACTCAAACAAACCCTCAAGGATATGAATTTACTATTATTCAAATGTGTACATAATTTGTGCATGAATAATTTATCACTGCTGTTGGAACAAAACCTCATATCTCCAAAACGGTAACTTTCCAGGAGAAGGAAAAAACATACTTTACTTTTAATGAAAGTCAATGGAACCAGACTTTTTCATTTTGGGTCGTTTCTTTTGGTCCATTCATCATGTAATTTACATACAATGTAAAGAGCAACAGGCATTTTTGAATTATGTCAAAAACTGAAAAATGACAAAAAATGGAGATATCGGGTTTTGTTCCGACAGCAGCGATATACATCAACACGACTTTTCTTTCAGTTTTCAGTGTGCAGCTGGAATATATATTTGGCAATGATATACACTTTTGAATCAAGTTCAGTATAAGAAGTGAAGGGAGAGACCACCCTCCATTTAATTTCTAGTCAAAATTGCTATTAAATTATTCTTTTTTGAGGAGACAATTTTATGGAGATTTGACATAAGGTATAAGGAAGAGGAAATTAAAAAGAAAATAAGTGAAAAAATCAGGTGTTTCCAAAACTGGGAAAATATTTAAAGCTAGAGAGAAAATGAGACTCCTAACAACCACCTGCAAGACCTGGTAGACAATTTCCAGCTGTGTCTTCCTAAGAAAAGTTGTTCTCAAAGTTGTCTAAGATGACATTATATTCCCCTTCAAAGAGACACTGACATTTACACAAGCAACCACCCAAACTCATCTGCCTTTGTTCTTCCTCCTATGCATCTAAAATGGTTTGAGATTTGGAGATTAGATATAAAAATAAGAGTTTCCAAAATTGTTATAACACTCTTTAAAACTCTTAACTACAGAGGATAACTCTGCGCTATGGGTCTGAAAGGATGTGTAGCTGTCAATTAGCCTCAATGAGAAAAAGAGACAGAGACATCAAACAAAGAAGCTGAACAATGGACTGACCACCCCAGAGTCCAGACCTCAACACCACTGAATGTGATTACTTGCAACCAACATCTAAGACTGAACATCCCTGCAGACTTCTTTGAAAAACTGAAAGAATGAATGATGAAAAGAATGGAATATGTAATAAAAGTAAAGAGTGGACAGACTAAACACTGAAACATTTGATATTGTATTTAGTTGTTGGGGCTCCTGTGTAGCTTTCCTCTGAATATTTGTTTTCCCTAATGATGCAAAATGATGATTTTGTGCATAAAAGACATTTTGACTGGAAATGAAACAAATAAAGAGCGATCTTTGACTTTTAACTGTGACTGTAAACGTAATACATTTCGTTTTTCAGTGCAGGGTTTGTTTTAGCCGGTCAGCTTCACATAAAGTGTTTAAGTATTTACGTTACCTGCAGAGCGGACCAAGCGCACATGGGCCCATTTGCTGAAGACACATTTCTCCCCAGCGTTAACACGGCAGATGTAATGTCCTTCCTGGGCCGGTCCAACTGAGTTCAGAATCAGCTCTGCTGTATTTCCTCCTGGCACCTGCACAACAAACACATATTAACACCATCAACTTTCATTAGAGATACATTCCTGTCTGAACAGAAAGGCTTTGAGAATCAGTAATGAAAGATGTGATTTCCTTCCAAAGTGAGTGGAAAGTGTACAGCGGCTGACTTACAATAATGTGCAAAAGTCAGAGACCACCTTCCATTCATTTCAAAATGGCCATTAAGTACAAGTTATTTATTTTTCAGCATCAAGAAAAATAACAGAAAATATTCTAAAACATTTAACAGAAAATTACACAAAAAATCTCCAATACTATGTATCATATCAATTTTTTTCAATATTTAGTGTGTCCACTCTTTACAGCTTTCATTCTTTTCAGGAGACTTGCTTTCAGTTTTGGAACTGGAATTGCAATGATATTTTTCCACACCTCAAAAGTTCAGTCTGAGAAGTTGGATGCATCAGTTGCATCATTTTCTTCCCAATGAAAACAGCCATTATGTACAAGTTATTGATTTTTCAGCATCCAGAAAAAAAGCAAAAAAGAAACCATATTTATCCCCTTAAAATTCCAGGCTTATTACATACTCAGGCAGTAATTACAAGGACCCCAATGCAAACAGGCTGAGCTATTCTTAGATTATAGAAGTGTGTAATAAAACTTTGGGTCCACCTGTGGGCCCTGGCCATTTAAGGAGTTAAACATTCTAAAGCATTAAATAGAAAATTAAATAAAAGCCTCCAACACTAAATATAATATTGAGTCTTCTTTTCAGGAGACTCCAAATTTCAGTCTTAGCAGTCTGTTGCATCAGTTGCATTACGCCATAAAACCTTACTCCACAGCTCAGATGTCCAGTTCTGGTGCTCTAGTGTAAATGTTCTTCTTTTTATCTTTTCTTTTCTCAGTGAGGTTCTTCTTGACAGCTACACATCCTTTCAGACCCATAGCGCTGATTTGGCTTTTCACAGTGGAAGGATGGACAGAAACACCTGTGGATGTTTTCAGATCTGAAGCAGCTTGATTTCCTCCTCTCTCTCAAAGATGAAAGCTGTAAGTGCTGTTTATCTGAAGTGGACAGTTTTGGTGTCTATCAGGTCTTGCATGGTTGTTAGGGGTCCCATTTTCTCTGTAGCTTTTAATCATTTTTTCCATTTTTTTCCAGTTGCAGTTTTGAGAATTCCCATTTTTTCACTTATTTTCCTTTGATTTCCCCCGCCTTATGCAAGTGGATTATATTCAGCTGCTTTGACTGAAAATTAAATAAATGATGGTCTATGACTTTTGCACAGTAGTCATAAATAAATAAATAATTCCAGAATAGCACTTTAAAAGGGTTGTGTTTAGCTGACCTCATCTTCCCGCTTGAACCACTGGTAGTTCAGCCCAGGAGGACCCACTGCCCTGCAGCTCAGCATCACACAGCTCCCCTCTGGTATCTGCACACCCTGCGGCTGCACCGTTATCTCTACCGGCATCATCACTAAAACAAACACAAACACACAGACATTTAGAGCCAAAGCAGTACAGAAAAATGGGTTTGTGTATTGTTACGACATTATTACACATGTATAAGTCATGATGTATTTCTACAGAGGATACAGCAAAAGTTTGAACACTCCTGGTGAAATGACATGTTTTATTTTACCAGGGGTGCACAAACTTTCGCATACAAATGGAAGTTAACATGACTTTTCTTATATTTTGTTTGATTATTTTTCACTTGTAATTCATTGAAACAAGTGGAGAAAGTGCAGGTCCTAAATTTCAGTCTACACCATGTTTATGTTGGTATAGAAGAGGAGATATGTTATTAGGATTAGAATTTTTACATTTTTTGATGGTACTGTTGCAATATTTCTATTTATTTAAGGTAAATAGTCAAAGCTTTTTAATACAGAACACAAGCTCAACAGAAATGTAAGTCATTATGTAACTGTGTAATTCATTATTGAATGAATTAATTACCATAAAATAAAGCATTATGTAATAAAAACAAAACTCTAGACTTCTAATAACCTTTATGAACTATTTCTACAACACTTCCTGAGTAATCCAGGCTTGTTTTGGAGACACTGCTTCATAACTAAAAGAGAAAGTGCATGTGTGCACGTACCGCTTGTGGTGAGGAAATTCACAGCTTCATGGTGCTCGATCTTTTTGAGGCACTGCAGCAGGAAGGTGACGGAGCAGTGCCGGTCAGTGAGCAGAGCGAGCATGTACCGCCCTGGGCTCCCTCTGGCACTGAGCACCTGGAGAGAGCAGCTGGTCAGCTCCTTCTCACTGCACACAGGGAGAGACTTCATGCACACCAAACATCTCCAGCACTCAATTCCACCAAATTAAACAGACATTTAATACTAATTTTCCAACTTTCCAAAAACTGATTCTACAGTTTTTTTACATTCCTGCACAATTCAGTGGTTGAGATGTAAACAAAGTCATTCAGAGTGGTTTGATGTTGCAGACTCAGATTTCTTTATGGTGGTGGTGATCTGAAACACAGATATAGCCATTTAATTTAATATCAAAACCACCAGCGAACCTACACATGACCCATGAGTTTCTAAATGTAATGTCATTGTGGTAAAATAGTGGTAAACCCAAAAAAATGTTTCTTTGGGGAGTATTTTTGCCTTACAACACCCTGCATGTACTTCACTATGAATCTCAAAACAATGAGTGTGTTTGCATTCACTCAATAATCTGATTATGATCAGATTTCTGCAGTTATGTGATTATTCAAATGGTCATGTAAACAGCATACGATTTCTTAGATCAGAGCAAGGTTTAGAAATCTGATAAAGAGGCTGGATTTTAGCTCAGTAATCAGATTTTTCAGTGCATGTAAACTCGTACTCTGATTTCTTTTGGATTTCTCAGTCGGCACATGTGTGAAAACAGACGGCGGTGGCAGAAATAAGTGAGCAGCGTTGCTGCAAGACGCAGCAAAACACTTTTGGAGCGACGCTGAAACCAACTACATGCTTGACGAATTGAAGGACTTAAACTTCAGGCAGTGGCTTTTTTTTGTTTAAAACAAACCACTTTATCTGAAAATATGAACATATATCATCTAAAAATGAAGAATGTTTGAGTTTTCGTTACGTTTACATCATGTCTTCTTCTGTGAGTTTATTGGCTGGTTGCAAAGCAGAAATCCGATTACTGCCTGATTCATGTAGACCCGGAGTTTCCCCATTATTACTGATTACTCAAATGCATGTAAACACGTTGATCAGATTACTGACAAAATCTTTCTGCAGTTATCGAATTATTAAGTGTATGTAAACACATTCGATGCCTCTGGCATCAAGTATCTCAGATGTAGCTGATTGGCCAAGACATGTTTAGTGTCTGAAGCGTTTCTTTTGCACTGGAGCTATAATGTTTATATAGCTTACAAGTAATGGAAGCTTATAACCAACCAAATCATCACACTTACCTCAAACCATGTCCAGCTGTTAGGTATTCTCAAACTGACTAACGCAGAGAAACAAGCAACAGAAGCTTATACCTCACAATCTAGTACTGTGCTAATAAACAGACTAGCCTATGTGACACTGTCTGACATACTGTTACATGGGTCATTCTACCACTGCTGTGGTAAATAGCGTCCCACTCTGAAGCCATGAAAACATCCAAAATAAAAATAAATCACAGAAAGTTGATATGTGCCCTATTTCTAAATTAACCAACAGCAAACTATGCTAATTCTTCTTTTTGATTTTTAGTCATGTTGTACACTGAAATCGGCAGAGCAAAAGAGCAACTTCACAGATGCGTTATTATTACATATTCTTTAAGTGAAACAGGCCACTGTGGTGAATGTTTTTCAGTTTAATTTACAAATAAAGCATTAAAATAATTGTCTGTCCTATGATTTTAAAAATATTTCAATATAATTTTATACTCATGATAAACCTTGCCCCCAAGACTTTCGTCAATAGTGTTACAGAAACATGTCAATGGAAGGCCTTTTGAATTGCCTCTTGTACGTGCATCTCATCGCAAAGAAAGAAACACTATGTTAAGTCTACGAATTCTATATTCAGTGAAATCTCTTTGCACTGCAAAAAAAAAATGGTATTTTGTCAAGTAAAATTATCTTAAATATAGTCAATAAATCTAATATTTCTCCTGTTGAGATTGCTGTAAGCTTAATTTAAGATTATTTACCTTATTTCTAGACATTTTTTACTTGTTTACAGTAATTTTATTAAGTTATTTTATTATCTCACTATATTGGCAGATAAGTTTGCTTGTTTTAAGAAATGTGCTTGAAACCAGTGAAATTATCTGCCAGTATAGTGAGATAATTTTACTTAATACAATTAAAATTTTAAAAAAGTGAAAAGTGTCTAGAAATAAGCTAGATAATCTTAAAATAAGTGCACACCAAGCTCAAAATGAGAAAGATATATCGACCACATTTAAGATCTTTTCACTTGACAAGATACCATTTTTTTGCAGTGTGTGTACTTTTTTTAATAAAATTTCCTAAAATACTTCCTTTCATGTGTTGCAAAAACATTGTGTCCGTGGTTTTACACATGAAACATTAAGTGATTTTAAAACTGAAACCAAATAACATGAAGGCAACATTTGTAATTTTCTACTTACAATGTGACTAAAGTGGCGATGGACTGTAATTTAGAAAAGCTCAGCTCTCTGTAATCTTGTCAGTGGTGTAACTTTACTGGTGTTGTTTTACATTTGAAATACATATCAGCATTTGTTTGCCACTGTGTTTCTAGAAGGACCCGTCTTTAAAAACTAAAGAAGCAAACTTCAGACACCAAACACGCCTTGGCTCACCTACTACTTTACTATTCGGAGAAAAGAGAGCATCTCACCTGTAGCGGAACTGCGGCTGCTCTTTAACTGCTTCTGCCAGTTGCCTCCAACCACATCTTGAATTGTCCAGCATCTCTGCAAGTCTGCACAGAGCTACATCACTCAGCGTCTCCAAGCCCACATTCCAGTCCTCCATATCTCAGCAACGTTCCTAAAGTCTCCTAACAAACATAGCAAGGAGGTTTGGTGAGTTTTTTGACGGATGCCATGTTGAGCACTCCAGATGAAATGAATATTACCATGCTTTTTAAAAAAAAAAGTTCTGTATCCTCATATTTCAGGCCTCTGTGTTCTACACTCTTGAAAAAGATGGTTCTTCAAGGGTTCTTTAGTAAAGAAAATGGTTCTATATAGAACCATAAACACTCAAATAACCCTTTACTAAATTGTTTGCATAGTGAAACGGTTCTTTAGACTGATGGATAATGTATTGTGCACGATTCCATATAGAACCATTTTGAAAATTGTTTTATATAGCACCAAAAAGGGTTCTTCTATCGTTAGGATGTCAAGCTTAGGTGCTATATAGAACATTTTCCATCAATCTGAAGAACCATTTCACCATGCAAAGAACCCTTTAGTCAAGAAAATTGGTCTTTGTGTGTTTATGGTTCTATATAGAACCAATTTTACTAAAGAACCCTTGAATAACCACCTTTTTCATGTGTGTATACATCTTATTTATTCCATTAAATGTTCCATTTACTTGCAGAAACATGAATCTGTGATTTAAATGGCCTTTATCGAAACTGACTTTTCCTCATTTGTTTTTTAAAAGTCTTGATGTAAATGTACAGTTTGGGAACTAAGCAGCAACAATAGCCTGTTCTGAATTTATTGTTTTTGTGATGCCACAAAAACCAACTCATTTACATATATCCATATACAGTTAATTCTAGAGCGGTGGTTCACAACCCTGGGTCTGCATAATTTTGTGTTTCCCTGCCAAAACACACCCACTTCAACTCAGGAACGGCTTGTTAATTAGCAGATTAGTTGGATCAGGTGTGCTGGGAGCAGGGCAAACACTAAAATGTGCAGGACAGGGGATCCTGTAGGACCAAGGTTGGGAGCTACTGGTCAAGGAGATAAAGAGAGGCTGGAAAAAAGGTCATGTAAGATAATGTTTTCTGTATAAAACCACACAAATATCATAATGTCACCTTGGGGAACAAAGAAAAGTCTCATAGTAGGATAAGGGGCCATTTCATGTTTTCTGGCCAATTGGAGTGTCTGTTCGTGTGCCTGTGTTGAGCCAAACTCAGAGCAGAAACTGTCTATACAGGCAACCAAAGCTTTTCTCAGTGTTGAAATTCAACCATGGCCAAGCTATTTGGTAAAAATGTCCACCAGAGCAGGTGGTTCATGAGTTTGAACTGGAGGCAGGAGCTAAACATTGCAACAGTCGCCATTGTGCATTATTGCATTATGGTACTTCCAAAGACTGGCACTGACATCATATATTACAGCATGTCAGGGCATGGAAAGGAGTGAACATCTTTCATCCAAATTTCTTAATTCATTTCACTTCCTTCACGCTTCCCATCACCAGGTAATGTGAAACCAACTAGAAAAGAAAGAGAGTGGGGAAAGTCTTGTGCAAAGCTCATTGTATTCCCTTGAAAGGCGGGAATTCCCAGAACAGCCCTCTGTAAGGTCATGAGTCCAAAGTAATACAGTCATAGCATCACTTAGCATGAAAGCAATGAGCTTCTATTGAACCAGGCCAGCGTCTGGGGTCAAGTCAGCTCTTAAAACTTTCATAAAAGACTTGGTCAGTATCACAAGCAGCATAGTGAACATTACATTGGTCCCTCTGATATTATATTTTACAAATATGCATGTAAAGTGAAGGTAAAAGACATTTTGGACATAGGTGTGTCCTTCACAACAGCCAATGTGCACACTTCAGATAAATAACTTTAATAAACATGAATTTTTGTGCATCCCAGCCCACTATAACTACACATTATTGTGATACTGACTGACAAGGGGGCAACAAACACAATACTCTTCCCAGATAGCAAGAGGGACACTGTTGGTCCACTCATGGCAAAGCTTTCAGCTAACTGGCCTTTTGCTTAGTGTTTTCCAGGTGGCTCCACCAGTGGTCAAGTAGAGTGTTAGACACAATACCACTTTTCATTGCTGATGTTCCACCTACAGCCCAATTCCTTTACTTTTCCTTCATTTCTTTCTTTTGTTATTCTTTGTAAATTAGTTTAGTGAATCATTTTACAGCAGCATCATGAATAAAGGCTGAATTACAGCTGCAACCAATCCAGCACAGCATCAGCAATGATATCAAATAAATCATTTTATATTAGGCCTACACTCTTTAAAAGATGGTTCTTCAGTAAGGAAAATGGTTCTAATAAAGAACCATGAACACTCAAAGAAGTTTCTCCGCATCATGAAAGGGTTCTTCAGATTGATGGAGAATGTGCTGTAGCTCTTTTATATAGAACCTTTTTGAAAAGGGTTCTTCTGTCGTTACAACCTTGACATCGTAACAATAGAAGAACCCTTTTCAAAAAGGTTCTATATAGAACCATATAGAGCACATTCTTAAGAACACTTTCGTGATGCAAAGAACACTTTTATCATGCAAAGGCTTCTTTGAGTGTTCATGGTTCTTTACAGAACCATTTTCTCTACTAAAGAACCCTTGAAGAACCATCTTTATTAAGAGTCTAGTCATTAAGTATTTTTCTCACAACTGTTTGTAATATTTGCCTTAGTTTATTTTCCAAAATCAAAGTGTGTGTGAATTTGAAATCTGTTTGAAGAGATTAAAAACTAGTTAGTAGGGCAATAATCTGGTGGTCCAGCAGAGGTATATGGTCAGCGGGTTGCTGACCTCATCTGGGCTGTTACTCAAAATGTAGTTCTAAAGTAAAAGTCCATTTAAAAAATAAACTTCAAGTACTTCAGCACAGATGCCAGTTAACCACTTTGTGTATTTGCAGTTTCTATGCTCATTTAAGCCACTGTTAGCAGCTAAAACTTGCTAAAATGATATTGTTTGACTATTTTTGAGTGGTCAGATATATGACTTCTTAGATTAAATGTAAAAAATATATATATTTAAAAAATAAGTTAAGTTTAAGAGCCACAGGCTAAGTGGCATCCCGATCGTGGAATCAGCCACAACATACATCGTCACAGACCTCAAAATACCTGCGTAGTGAAGGGTCTTCCAGGAAGTGGTCTCCACTCGTAGGCCCGAATGAGCTCTTTAAAGAATCAGGGTGCCGTGTGTCTGGCCGGCACGACGACCACGAAGCTGAAGGCTACTCTCTGCGTAGCCCACAGCGTTGCTCTGCCGGTCACTCTGCTCCTCTAAACGCACCGGTTCACTCGCACCTTCGGGTCACCATCAGAAACATAACACGGACAGATCAGCTTCAGAACCCAGAATTCAGTCCGCAAACCTTACTCGATCCCGAGAGCCCTTGTTTCGCCGTAGTTCCTCTTTCTAACTCAGATTTGCATGCAACACCCATGCTGCCCCTCTTTACTTTCACCTTTAAACAGCCTATAGCAGAACAGCTGCATCACACGCCGGCGCGTGAGTCACAGGCTACTCTGCCTCAAGTGCCTCAAAGGGGAATTCCAGTAATTTTATTTTTTTTTGTATGATTCAGTGGTTGGATTGTAAACAAAGTCACTCCGACCGATTTGATGTGAAATAATTCACTTGTAAAGAAACTTACAGACTCAGGTTTCTTTACAGTGGTGGTGATAGGACCTATAATCTCTATAACACAAATAGCCATTTTATTTACTATCCAAAACCACCAGTGGACCTACATGAGTCTTCTGCGTTTTGATATGTGATGTTGATGGTCAAATAATGATAAAATCTGAAAAATAAGTTTTCTTTGGGGACTATTTTGCCCTACAACACCCTGCATGTACACCTCCACCATGCATGGCTAAAATATACGTTTTAGACCAAATATTTACCTCAGAACTTCAGTAAAACAGCGTCTCAGGTAACAGGCAGCGTATTCGTAACTATGTAATGCAGTAACTTCCTGTGAAGGATTAGACACTTTAGACATCTGTTTCCTATCACCACCACTGTGAACACATGCTGACTCTAAGGCCCAATCCCATTTCTCATTTTAACCTCTACCCCTTGTTTTCGAGTGTCACCTTGCTCCTTGGAACAGAGTTACAAGGGGTAGTGGTTGAAATCTTCCCCTACAAAATGGGACCTTCAAATAGAGAAGAACATTATTTCATTAACAAGCTAACTTACTTAACAGTGCTCTGTAGGCGACCCTGCCAGAATGTAACTGCTGCACCATCTAATGTTAGCTACCAAGACATCAGCACTACTAGCGACTTCTTATGCTTGTTATGAAGAAAAGGACTGCGATATACTGAAACCACATTAAACTAAGATAATACAGTGGTTATCGTAATTTTTAACAGAGAAAATTCTCACATTTGTGTGTTTCTTTGGTCGCTTGCGCAGCCATCTTGTCGGTTTTTCTTTCTCATAATACTCTGTTTGGAGTCTCTGAAAAACTTCCATTTGAAGGGCCATGTAGCCCCAACACTTCACCCTACCCCTCTATCTCAACGAAAATCAGGACACCCTACCCCCTAGGGATGAACAAACGGAAGGGTAAGGGCTAAGTGGTAGGGGTGAGGGGTGAAAAGGAACAGGGTCATGCAGACAGTTTGAAAAATCGGTGGAATTCCCTTTACTTTTATTATATTTTTTTTTTTACCCATCCTTTCATGTTAAATGAGTGACACAAATCACTTTATGATGGACAAAACAGGGTAAACTGAGGTTTAGACCAAATTTTAAGTTTCATGTTTGAGCTTGACTTTTTGACAACTGCAGAAGCACAGCATTGTAAAACACCCAAGCACTGAATGCAAGAACACCCAATAGCTTAATACTTACGAAGGGAATTTCCACTGATTTTTCAAAATTTCTGCCTCACTAAATTGTTAAGATGTAAATAAAGTCATTCAGTGTGATTTGTCAGTTTCAGAATTGGTGATAGGAACCAAATGTCTGAAGAGTTTAAAACCTCTAAAAACTCCCTCACAGAAAGTTATTACCTTAAATGGTTGCTAATACACTGTCTGATGCCCGAGGCATTACATCAACATTACATATAAAAACTTAGAAGACATGTGTAGGTTCACTGGTGCTTTTGGATAGTAAATAAAAAGGCTATATCTGTGTTGTAGTCATGGTGACCTCTGGTTCCTATCACCACCACTGTAAAGAAAGCAGTCATTTCCTCTACAATGAACCACTTCACCATTTCATCATACTCTGAATGACTTTGTTTCCATTTCAATGATTGAACTATGAAAAGTGCCGAAAAGTGTAAGCAGTTTGTTAATATCTATCCATATTAAACATTAAGCACTTCTACATTAGGCTGCTGAACATGTTTCAGAGATATTCTGTTAGAAACCAAGCATTGGAAATATTTCAACAGTAGATAATTAATCAGGGAATACGCTCCTTACGTAACCTTTTCCAGCTCCAGTCCTGTAGTCCACCTGCACCTGGGATTTCCCTTAAAGATAAGAATTCTTTTTAACTTCCCAAGTCTTTTTATGAATTTAGATGCAATAAAAGACCTTCAAAAGCACATGTGAAGAAACTACAGAAGCAAAATATAAGAAAAATAAAAATAAGTGGCAAAACATGAATAAGTAGCCAAAAAAAGGTTTGTAAAGTTTATTATTTCATATTAGTAGAGAGTATAGAGCCTAATATTTCAATGTAGGTCAGGAGAAGATCCAGATTTTAGAAATAACAAATTCCTGTTAAATGCCTGATGCAGTCTTTAACTATCTCTTATCCACAAGGAGTGACTTAAGATAAATATTTAAGCAAGCAGCCCCTGGAGTTCCCCTGCTACACTGCACACTTTTACTTTTACATGTAAGAACAACATTTTTACAATAATAATTCAGTTGTCACTAATAAGAAATCAATTAGGCCATTTTAATTTATTTCATAGTTTCTCCCAAGACTTTTACTCACAAGAACTGAAATCCTACATGATTAAAATATATTAACTAGTACAAATTGTGCCCCAAAACCCAAAAATAAAAAAAGGAACCAGATAAAACGTGGGACTTTGGTAGAAGCAGAAGTCTTAATATTGAAAATACTGAATGAAATGTGAGTCACTAATAATAGCTAATAATTTGAATCATGTGTTAGAGGAGGAGGGGAATTCCACAAACCCTGGTGGGAAACACTGCATTAAAAGGGAAGAAATGCAGCATAATACAGAAACTCACAGAGAGATGAATCAGATTTTGTGATATCACTGATCTGTAGTAAAGGACAAAACTTGAGAACAAGTGATGTGACTCACTGTTCAGAATAATATGATGAATAAGTGTGAATAGGTACACAAGCAAAGAAATCAAATAATTTCTATGATAAACATAAAAACAAAGATTTACTTAATATATTAATTTATGTCAAAAACATTTGTTAAAAATATTAGCTTACATGTGAATTTTAATTAAATTGAATATAAAAATCTTTACATTTTGATGTGAAATGTTCCTTTTTTAGGAACCTTACAGAGTCAGAATTATTCACAGTGGTGGTGATGGGAACCAGACGTCTGAAGCATTTAATGTCTCTCACAGAACGTTGTTACATGAAATCACAAACAGGCTGCCTAACACATTGTTTTTCTTAAGTTTTGAGACCAAGTTTTTGCCTAAAATTATTTTCTAGTCTTTTTTTTTCTCCAGATTGATCACTATTTTACCATCATCAACATTACATATATAAACTCAGAAGACTCAGTTAAACTCAGTTTTGGATCGTAAATAAAATGGCTATTTTTTTTTATTGTGGATACTGTGACCCCTGGTTCTTCTCACCACCTCTGTAAAGAAACCTGAGTCTGTAAGCTTCTCTACAATAAACCGTTTCACATCAAACCACTCTGAATGACTTTGTGTACATGTTGATGATCGAATTACGAAAAGTGCTAAAAAATGTAAGCAATTTGTTAAGATCTATGCATATCAATCAATAAGCACTTCTGCATTAGGCTGCTGAATATGTTTTGGAGATATTTATTTAGAAATAAAGCACTGAACACATTTCAACAATACATAATAAATCAGGGAATACTTTCCTCCCATAACAACTGACAATATTTCCAACAGCAGTTTTCCAGCTCCGGTCCTGTAGTCCACCTACACCTGAGTGCAGCTCATCATTAGTGAACAACCAAGTCTTCCAGGGCAGGTGGTCTACAAGTCTGCAGGTGGAGGACCACTGCCCTTTAGCCCAAAATAACATGGTGAAGTGATTCACAAAGTAGGTGGACTAAATGTCAGACTATAAAGGCCAGCCCCACAAGCCTAACAGAACCAGGGGGGATTTCATGAAGCAGGATTTGTCACTTAGCCAGATAAATAAATCAAAAGTCAAGCTCTGTTCAATAAGAGGAGAGCTAAGGCATGTTTTCATTGAACAAGCCTAAATATTTGGCCTACACACTTAAAAATGATGGTTCTTCAAAGATCCTTTAGCAAAGAAAATGGATCTATATAGAACCATGAACACTCAAAGAACCCTTTGCATGATTAAAGAGTTCTTTGCATTGTGAAATTGTTCTTCAGATTGATGGAGAATGTGATGTATACAATTCTATATAGCACCAAAAAGGGCTCTTCCATTGTGATGATGTCAAGCTTGTTACAATAGAAAAACCCTTTTCAAAAAAGGTTCTATATAGAACCATCTACAGCACAATCTTCATCAATCTGAAGAACAATTTCACGATGCAAAGAACCTTTTAATTATGCAAAGTGTTCTTTGAGTGTTCATGGTTCTATATAGAACCATTTTCTTTACTAAAGGACCCTTGGAGAACCCTCTTTTTTAAGTGTGTAAGTTATACGACTTACTGAAAAATCTGCTGAAAAAGATGTCTAAGCACCACAAAACCCAAAAACAGTTTATTACAAGTGTGAGTGGTCTTGACAGTGTGTTAAACATGGAGCTGAAACATGGACAAAGATGCCAAGATGTCAATGTCCGCAAGTCAAAAATGCCCCAAATAAGCAGGTTCCTTTCCTCCATGAGGCTCTATAGCAGTCCTCAAATCCTGGTCTGGTCAGGGCTTGTAAAATAGTCTCTCAAAACTTTTTGCCCTTGTGCAGTCTATTGAAACGCCACATGTGCTCCTTCCGTAACCGCTTCCAGTATTCGTGACTCTCTGGATCCATCTCACTGAGGTTCTTGATGGGACCAAGGTCCAAGTGAAACAGCCTGGAGATAAGAATAACTCACATGAGCAGACTTCAATTTGTGAATGTGTGAATCTTTTATAAGATGCTGAAATCAATAAGCGGAACATTTGCATTTTTTTTATTGTACTGTATCATATTCTTACCATTCTGGATATTCCTCTTTCGGCTTAAGTGGTGGATCTTCCCCCTGTTTGTAGACGTTCACTCCTACGGCATGTGTTGTGAGCTTCACTGGATCTTTGCACACTTCTGGACCCTTCAGCACATCCTTCACCATGCCCTTCCCCTTCCCCTTAACAGCTGAATGACATCACATGAGACATAATCAAGGACTAATGCATTTCAGTATATTTGAGAAGAAGCATTGCTGCTGCTTTAAAAGTCTGTTTACTGAGATAATTAGAGGCTTATGTTCCTTCATCGATTTTAAAGGGACCTTTATCATGGAAAACAGTAAATTTTATAACTAATTTCTAGACACTTTGTTCGTTGCCCAGTCCACATGTGGAAGCTAAGCTGTAAATACAGCCTGCTTTGAATTCAGCGTTTGTGAAAACAGACAAATTTACATATTCAGCCTCCAGTGGTTTAGCCCTGCCCATTCTTAATGAAGTTATAAGGAGTGTTTCAGTTCGGCACAGGCACAGTACAGGGCAGGCAATCAGAACAAAGCTCATTTACATATATCAGTCTTAACCAAACAGTAGCAAAAACTGGTCATGAAAGAATGTATTGCTTTTGGTACATAAAACCATACAGCTATCATAGGTGGACAACATGGAATAAATAAAATGCTAGAAAAATGTAGGACGTGAGCCCTTGTGATCTAAATCAACTTCAACATGAAACAAATTTAAGATCAATTCAGGGCATCAGGAACAATAAAGCAACATTAAATGTGAATGTTGTATAGAATTCTTAGTCAGAGTGTAGTAACTACTTTTCTTCAGTCTCATTCTATGTATTTGGGCATGATTTTGATAGATTTATTGTTTTCTGTGCATTTTTATTTTCTTCATATTTATAATAATAATAATAATTATTATTTATTTATTTTTCATCCTTTAAAAATGCAGCTCAAAGTGCTTTACTAAATGAAAAACAGAGAAAGAAAAGTTATTAAAAAAATAAACAAATCCAAAAAATAAAAGTGATATATAAACACACATACATACATATATATATATATATATATATATATATATATACACACACACACACACATATACACACACACACATATATACATACATATACATATATGTGTGTTCCCAACAGACTTAGACTTAGGCCAAGAGTCTTACCATCAGATTTTATTTGTATATCCAAATTTCTGCTTTGAAACCTTTTTCGTCTTTGTTTCAACACCGGTTGTAATTATTTCTGTCTTGTCTTCATTAAAGGGGAATTCCATCATTTTTTCTCCAAAACTTCTGCTTAATTCTGTCCTTGACATGTAAACAGGGTGGAGTGGTCTGATGTAAAATGGTTCATTTTAGAGAAACTTACCGAGTCAAAGTTCTTTACAGTGGTGCTGATAGGAACCAGGGGTCGCAATATGTACACATATATAGCCATTTTACTTACGATGCAAAACCACGAGTGAACCTACATGTGTCTGAGTTTTTACATGGTTGCTGATGATATCAAAATAGTCATAAATCTGAAAAAAGAAGTTTTCTTTGGGAACTATTTTGTCTTACAACACTCTGTATCTATCCCTCCGCCATGAATGGACCATAATAAATAGATTAAAATACATTTTAAGCTAAACCTTAATCAAAAAAAATATTGTAAAACAATGTCTCAGACACCAGGCAGGATATATCTAAACACTTGTGTAATAAATTTCTGTGAGGGAGTTTTTAGAGGCATTAAACTCTTGAGACATCCAGTTCCTATCACCACCACTGTGAACAATTCTGACTCAGTAAGTTTCTCTAGAACATAGCATTTCACACCAAACTACTCTGAATGACTTTGTTTACATCTCACCCATTTAATTACACAGATTTTTTTTGACAAATTTGTGGAGTTCCCTTCTAATTTTTAAAAAATTGCTATTCATCCAGTTAACAATGGACAGACATATGACCAGCCTGTTTACTGTAGTGACATCATCTGGTGCTACAGATATATACAGTTGTGTATCATCCGCATTACTATGAAAACTGATGCCGTGCCTTCTTAATTTAATATTAGGAACAGGCTGGAACTAAACTCTGCAGGAAAGGAGATCTTCAAGAAGAGGGCTGTGACCACTGCTATAGGGAATTCTGTACTTGAGGGGTTTCCAGACTTGATAATTTCTCAGAGCTCCTTTTAAAAAGTACTTTTATTATCATTTCACTGAAATAACACTTTTCTTGTGCTTTTATGCTCCTCTACTCAGTAAATACAATGTCCACCGTTATTGCTTGCTGCTGTATTTCTGGTATCCAAGGTCAGACTTGACTGACTGACTGACTGCTGCACCTGAAATTCCACTCAAATAGACACAAAACCAAACCAGGATCAGCCTTACCGACTTTCTTAGCATATCCCCGAACCTGGACAGGACTGTTCAGAAGAATGCAAGCACCAAGACCGCTTTGCGAATGTAAAACACAGAGATTTGCCCCTTTTAAAGGACTCAATAAGCTCCTCAACGCCATGACTCCACCATGCTGCGGTGCAAAGGCAGCGTTTCCGCTCTGCATTGCGCGTGCGCGATTTTGAAGTCACTTAATCAACAGTATATTTCTGACTTCAGTAAATAATTTAATATATAATATATTAGTATATGTACTATTTAAATACATATATCTTTGTGAATTACTTGAAGGTTTACATAACGCGCTCTGAAAAAAAACGAAAATAAAAGAAAATTCCAGCAAGTTACTTTCCAGTCCACTAGATGGCAGCACCGTTTAACCCTCATATGAGCAGAGCAGCGGTGCTGGCGACTGTTTTGGGTTTCGAGAAAATGGCAGAATATTCTACGGTCCAGAAAGGCTCATTAAAACTCAAAGGGCTTGGAGTCGTTTCGGCTGGGAAAAAGTATGTGACTCTTTAAAAGACTAAGTTAATAGGTGGTTATATGTTTTAGCGCCGATTTGGTGATTATAAGTCTGCTGCCGTTGCTGTAGACGAGGCTGAAGTTGGCTTCCTCTGCGGTTTGAGCCTCTATTAGCATCTCTGGCTAACTGGCTAGCTAATGTGTATAATTTAATTTTTGTAAGCCGCATATTTCAGTTGTTGCAGTTAAACTCTGTAAGGCATTTCGTTTTTGAAATTTGGATTTAATACGTACAACAATATCTGTGGACCGCAAGACGTCAGCTCTGTTTTTTAACTCTGGTTGGTGTTTACAAAAAATACACTAAAGGACATCAGCATTAAAGACACATTAGAGACAAAAGTCCCCGGGACAGTAACAGACAAAAGAAATGGCAACATATCAGTCTTTACTTAAAGTTATATATTTCAAATATGTAACCTAATAGCAGAAATAGTTTTTTTATTGCTAGCCCTTAAAGGGGAACTCCACCGATTTTTCAAAATGTCTGCATAATTGAGTGGTTGAGACGTAAACAAAGCCATTCAGAGTGGTTTCAAGTGAAATGGTGAACTAGAGGTCGCCTTTCCTGCAACACAAATCTAGCCATTTTATATACTATCCAAAACCTTCAGTAAACTTACGTGTCTTCTGAGTTTTATTATGTAATCTTGATAATGGTTAAATACTGATAAATCTGGAATTTATATTCTTTAGGGAGTATTTTGCCTCATAACATCCTGCATGTACCTCTCCATCATTAACATATTAAAAAAATATTTTAAACCAAAAGCTGATTGTATCATAAAACAATGTTGGTAAAATAATGGTTAAATAGTAGTAAACTTAAAAAAAAAAAAAGGAGTTTTATTTGGGGACTGTTTTGCCTTGGAACACCCTTAATGTATCCCTCCACCATGACTTGATTAAAATGAACTGATTAAAATACATTTTAGGCTAAAATCACAATACTGCAGTAAAACAGTGTCTTAGACATCAGGCTGAGTATTTACAACCAGTTCATATAATAACTTTGTGGAGGAGAGCTTTAAGTGGTGGACGTCTGGTTCCTGTCACCACCACTGTGAACAATTCTGACTTGACAATTTTCTGTAGAATGGAGCATTTTATACCAAACCACTCTGAATGACTTTGTTTACATTATAGCCATTTAATTATGCTGAAATTTTGAAAAGTGCAGTTCCGGTTTAATAAATAAAGTCCTTGAGAGAGCTCACATTTCACCGTATTTTGCTTTGTGTAAGTGGTATTTTACAAAAGGAGTTCTGGGAAATTTAAAGTAGGGGTGATACTACTTTAAGTTTGTTATTTAGTAGACACCTTGTTTCACTTGCAGTTACGTCATGATACAGAAGAAGAATTAGTCATGGTTTCCATTTCATGTTGTCTTTAAGTTCACAGATGGCAGAGTCTTTCTTTACTGACAGAAGTATTAACATCGATTTATTTTTGTTAAAACAGGAAAAAGAAGAAGGACAAGGAGAGAAAGCATTTGGAGGAGCAGGTGCTGACCGCACAAAATGGTGAAGAGGAGACCAAGAAAGTCTACGTAGACAAGAGGACACCTGCCCAATTAGCATTTGACAAGATACAGGAAAAAAGAGTATGCCTGCCTTTCTTTAATTTGTTTCATTCAGCATGGCATTTGTTAATCCAAAACAGTATATAATAGCAGTACTAGTGTAGACATACATCAAAACTAAACACAAAAAAGAGAGAACAAAGAGAAATATTGTTTATCTTGGCTGTTCTTGATATTTTTAAAGTAATTTAAATACATATGTTTTGTTCTGTCCTAGCTTAAGGAAGAAGTTGTGTTGCAGTTCTCCATTGTCATGTCTAAATAAACCATCAAATGTACTTTAAACATATTTTTTGTTTTCTTCTCTCTCATAATTTTTACTAGCAAATGGAAAGGATTTTGAACAAAGCTTCTAAAACACACAAGCAGAGAGTTGAGGTAAGACAAAGTTGTAACACATTTGTAGCTCTCCACTACATCCAGGCTGTGCCCAAAAAAACACCTCATCCAGGACAAATATGAAACAAATGTCCACACATTTCCTACAGTATTGGGGCAGTGCTTTATTTCACAGTTTTGTAGGTTAGGCGCAGCATTTTACAGGCTTCAAATGCTCGTTTTTGTTTCCAAACGAGTACCTGAGTAATTGTTCTCAAAATCACTGTTAAAGCCTATTCACACCATGTACGATTTTTTAAACAAAAAAGGGTTATGATTTATAACATAATGGAACCTTCACATCAGTTTCTATTAGGCTTTTTTTTAAACACTCCAATGTGGGAACAAGATGGAAGATTAATAAGATTATTAAGAAGCATAAAGCATGCATTGACCAGCCATTACACCAAGTACACCTCCTTGTTTCTACACTCATTGTCCATTTTATCAGCTCCACTTACTATATAGGTGCACTTTGTAGTTCTACAGTTACAGACTGTAGTCCATCTGTTTTTTTGCATACCTACTTAGCACCCTTTTACCCTGTTCTTTAATGGTCAGGACCCCCATGGACCCTCACAGAGCAGGTATTATTTTGGTGGTGGATCATTGACAGCACTGTGGAGACGCTGACATGGTGGTGGTGTGTTAGTGTGTGTTGCGCTGGTATGCGTGGATCAGTCACAGTAGTGCTGCTGGAGTTTTTAAACACTGTGTCCACTCACTGTCCACTCTATTAGACACTCCTACCTTGTTGGCCACCTTGTAGATGTAAAGTTAGAGACGATAGCTCATCTGCTGCTGCACAGTTTGTTTTGGTCATTATCTAGTCCTTCATCAGTGGTCACAGGACGCTGTTGGTCAGATATTTTTGGTTGTTGGACTATTCTCAGTCCAGCACTGACACTGAGGTGTTCGTAAACTCCGACAGCACTACTGTGTCTGATCCACTCATACCGGCGCAACACACACTAACACGCCACCACCATGTCAGTGTCACTGCAGTGCTGAGAATAATCCACCACCCAAATAGTACCTGCTCTGTGGTGGTCCTCTGGAGTTCCTGGCCATTGAAGAACAGGGTAACAAAGTATGCAGAGAAACAGATGCACTACAGTCTGTAATTATAGAACTACAAAGTGCACCTATATAGTAAGTGGAGCTGATAAGATGCACAATGAGTGTAGATACAAAGAGGTGTACAGTTGGTGTATATTAACAGTAACAGTTCTATCTTAAGGCCTTTAGTATTAATTTATTTTAGGCTACAATTTTTAGTGGCCTATTGAACAAATACTTGAGTGTATAATTTATTCGATCCAGTCGTTCAGTTTTGGAATTTTTTCAGTTTCAGAGGAAGTGGAGGGAGTAAAATTAAAACTTTAGGATCTGATGGCTTTACAGTGCTTGCATGTAATCCTCAAAAGCTCACTAAGGACACAGTTTTGATGTACACAATGAGGGGGAATCTGTACTTTTTTCTGTACGTTGCACATCAGTGACTATTGCCCTTTTTTCTAATTTTTTACATGTGAGCTCTGTGTTTTTAGTAGAGACTGTGGGGGGCGGGACTGACTGATTTTGTGCATGATGTATAATGCTGTACATAAACTTTACTAGTAGAGGCCTATCTAAAAGGCCCACATGCTGTTGGCTAAAAGATCACTTTGTCCTTTCAGTGCTTAGAACTGTTTTCTTTCTCTTGATCTAGGACTTCAACAGACATCTGGACACACTGACAGAGCATTATGATATTCCTAAAGTCAGCTGGACCAAATAATGACGAACTCCTCAGTGAGACGATGGCTTTTAACCACAGAGGATCTGTAGATGTTTTGAGAAACTGTGTTACTTCTGATGTTTTTTTTTCTGCTGGATCAGGCAGCGTTGTTTTGGTTCCACAACTACAGAGACTATAATAACCGCTGCAAGTCTGCAGAATCTAAATTGCTGTGTTAACTTAGAAGAATAGCAGCCATGATGTGTTTCTGATTTGGTCTTTGAAGGTCCAGAGTGTCTGGAGTGGTATTATGATATCGTATCCTTATTTTTCTCCTTTAAGAAATGGCGAATTCTTTCTGATCTTCTTATGTCTCTGGTTTTATTGTGCTTTCTGCTCTGAAATTGGAGTTCTAGGCTGTATAATCCAGTATTTGTATATGGCTACAAGTAAACTTTCTTTTTACAGTGTAATTGTGTTTTTGCTTCTTCCTTGAATACATTTGAAACAGTTAAAATGAATTGTAATAATACTTAGATCATGAATCCAAACAAAGTGTGAACTCTGTTGTCCAAATTTGTCAGTTGGCAAAGTTGAAATAGATCTGTAAATCAATAAAAAAGTAAAAAGGAATATGTGCAGTGCATCATGTTGCAGACTGTCCAGCATGCCAATGAGGTTGTAAAGACAGAATACTGTACATTAGGCAATCCATTTTCTTTTTTTTTCCTCTTTTTGTTCTTAGCAATTTATTTTTCCTTTACTTTTTTCTCAAGTAATTTAGAAATCATCCATTCCAGCCTGGATGGCCAAAATCCAGCACTGTTTGGTCATTTTCCTGCTCAAAGACACCTGATTCAACTCCGTTCATTACTTGATTAACCTCTTGATTAGCCAATTGAATACAGGTCAAGCATAATTTAGTAATCATTGCTTTCTGTATTTTAGCGTTTCACATTCTGACTTTTTTGGAATTGAGGTTTTATATGTTCAAGGCCAAAATATTCTCTCAAACCTATTGTAAAGCAACATTTCAGGCATGAGACAATACATTTGTAACCGTTTCATGTAATGATGTTCTGTGAGGGAACTTTTAGAGGTGAACGTCTGGTTCCTATCATCACCACTGAACAATTCTGACTCAGTAAGTTTATCTAGTAAGATGCATTTTGCATTAAACCGCTTTGTATGACTTTGTTTACATCGTAATTATTTAATTAGGAGGTAATTCTGAAAAATCAAAAGAATTCCCCTGTAACAACCACTTCCTGAGTTGTGGTCTACTGAGTGCAACCTAACACCAGATGGCGCTGTTAGATCTTTGTTGAAAGCCATACAAGCCAATGCCACTGACTAAGTCAATAGAGTGCAGTGCATTGTGAATAAGGGAGCACAGAAAGACTTGGTAAACTTTTAGTAGATTCCTGTTTTGAATTTGTGCCAACAAAGTGGGAACGGACTGAATGCAATGTAGACTGTGTATAAAGTCAAATCAGTATTTTGTAGATTCCTGTTCATTGAGTTGTGGCAACTCAGTGGTCACTTCACAGAGATGTCTAATGTCTGAAATGCGCCATTCATTTGTGTAGTAATGTAAACCACATGTGATTTTTTTTAGCATTGCACACATTGAACCACATGTTCTTATTACAGTGGGCACAACATTAAATGCGTACATGCATGTGTGTTCTGCATGTTAGCTAACTCACTCCATTAACATGGACATAATCAGATTTGTAAGGCAGAGTCATAAATCAGACTATATCAGAACTAGTCCAAGTGTAGCACTCCACAAAAGACACACTTCACCATAGTGCCCTGCTATAATTTGAGGATGGAGGAGTAGTTTACAAAGCAGAAGTGTCTCAAAAATAGATGGTTTGCCAGCCAATGATCCACAAAGACCACTGATTCTGGTCTGTTATCTTAAGCAGGGTTTCTCAACCCACAAGTGGGCCTTGAAACACCCTCTGGTAGACCTCATGCCAATACTGAGAGGGTGCTCGTGGCCCTTACTGGGCCTGCGATGGTACTTTGTCATAAAAATAAAAAAGAACTAACTTAACAATAATAAACAACTATAAAATGCCTCCAAACGGTAAACAACATTAATATAAGGCCTGCAAAAACCTGTGAAAAGCCAATTTTTTGTCTCTTGATTCTAAAAACAAAATATTCTCCGTCTGATGTTTCAGCAGCCCACCTGCAACAGTATGAAAAGAAATTGTGTTGTGGAAACATTCTACTTAATTTGCTACCGCTCTGTTGATATTTTATGTTTTTAAGCAAAAAAGCTAAGTTTCATCTTCTGGTGGGCCTTCATGCTTGCTAGAGACAAACGAGTGGGCCTTGAGGTGGTAAAGGTTGAGAACCCCTGGTCTATAGCGACCATGTTTGCCATGTTATTGTAGGCTACACCAGCCATTATGACTAAACTGCTCATTTTAATGCAGAATTCAACCAGCCGTCCTATGGAAACATCCTCCACATTAATGTTTGAGCAATACACGCATACATTTTGTTCACCTAGCTTTTGTCTCTGTCATTCACTGTACAAATCTGTCCATTCCAACAAAATGTGTGGAGAATTAAATGGACACTCTGGCCAAAATGAAAAATGTAACCATGTTAACATGCCTACTCGCATCCTACATGGTGCTTCAAAGGTTATTTCGTAAAGAAAATGGTTCTATGTAGAGCCATGAACACTCAAAGAACGCTTTGTGTGTTTAAAGGGTTCTTTGCATCATAAAAGTGTTCTTCATATTGATTGAAAATGCGCTATAGCTGGTTCTATATAGAACCTTTTTGGTAATAGTCCCACGTGGAGGACAACAAGCTAAAAGCTAGTTGGCAAGGTAGCTGCTCTCTAAGACACTTTACCTCAGTCTGGTTTCCTTTCTCGGACTGAAAGGGTGTGTTTGGCGTCCGTGTCGTACTGAATAAAGATAGAATAACTGATTTCTTTTAATTTTCTTTGACAACCGAGGTAAGAGTTACACTAATGCTTTCTTGACTGTATTTATTAGCGTATAGATCAGTGGCTAGCAGTCAAGACTGGGTGACACCACAGGGATTCCCAGTGGTAATGTATCTGCTTAAAGCATGCTGCATATTATAGTGGAACAAAGATGAATGGAAACTATGGTATATAATGCTGCATTGCATAGCATAACTAGTAACATCTTAAACTCTAGTTTTAGGTCAGAATGCCCATTTAAATACACCACGCACATGCACCCCCTTCAAAAGGAAGTGAAGATGTAGCTTGAACGCGTATCAACCTCCTACATGGTAATTTAGTGCACTCTTTGAAACTCTGGCCCCCACTTTATCAAAGCAGTTCATGAGAACTGGTGAAGTTCACTCTGCTAGAGCTCACACACATCTTCAGAAAGGTTACATAGCCTCACAAGCTAATGTACCTGGCCCAGACCTTCTTTCGAGCCAATATCCCAAGAGCCTTGTTCTTTAATTAGGACTTGGTCATTAATTATTTTGGAACAGTTTGCCTGGGTGAAAAGACTGACTGGGACTATGACTTAGTTCCTTTTCCCATATGGTTCTGATGACAATGAGCAAGTTTTGATGTTATCTAGGCCTGAGTGCACCATGTTGAACTGCCATTTTGCTGCAACTCTTTGACGCATATTCATTTAATCTCGAGGATTTATGGTCTGGGTTGCTGTTTGGTCATTTAAAGAAAACAAACTTTTCAAAATCAAAGCTGTTTGGCGACAGTTAGGAGATCTGTAGAATATCTCATGGCTGCATTTCTCTGTTAATAACAAATGACCTTATGTCTTCATGAAAAGAATGGACAAGCTTTGTGGCACTAGGACATTAATGCATTTGGCAAACTTTGCTTGACTTCGACTTCTGCCTTTTGAATTTGGAACAGTTGGATACGAAAACCTTTCATATTTAATGTTTAAATTCAAAATTTTGCTGGTGCACCATAGAGATCCTGCTGCAGAGGATGTGACTCACAGAACTAAAATCAAGTGAGTAAGTTTGTTCATAAACTAGGTCACATGTAATGAGTTTCAGTCTGTTTTAAAGTTAACTGGATCTTCAAACAATGTAAAACACCTCAATAATAATTGCCTTTTTAATAAAAAGTAGTATAGGTGTTGACCAATAGCCTCAAAGGGACAATAACATGGAAAATCACATTTTAAATAAGTTGACATAGTATAAGAATATTAGTAAAGTTTCAAAACCATTCAAGCCCCAGTCCATACTGCCCATAAACCATAAAAACAGAAAAGAAAGAAAGAAAGCAAGCAAGCAAGAAAGAAAGAAATGGGAAAGGAAGAGAAAGGAAAGAAGGAAGAAAAAGAAAATAAAGAAGTAAAGAAGAAAATAGACAAGCAACAAAAGAAGGATAGAAGGAAGGAAAGAAGGTTGGAAGGGAGGAAGGAAGAGAAAGGAAAGAAGGAAGGAAATAAAAAATAGACAATCAACAAAAGGATAGAAAGAAAAGTGGAAGAGAAAGTGGAGAGAAAGAAAGGAAAGGAGGAAGGAAAGGAAAAGAAAGAAGGAAGAAGAGAAAAAAGGAAGAAAATAAGAAAACAGACTAAGAACAAAAAAAGGATAGAACAAAAGAAAGAAAGAAGGAAGGGAGGAAGAAGGAGAAAGGAAAGAAGAAAGAAAAAGAAAAGAAGAAAGGAAATAAGAAAATAGAGACGAAGAACAGAAGAAGGATAGAGGAAAGGAAAGAAGGATGGAAGAGGAACAAACCAGAAGAAAAAAGAAATGAAGGAAGGAAAGAAAGAAGGAAAAGAAAAAAGAAGGAAGAAGAGGAGAAAGAATGGAAGAAAGAAAAAAGAAGGAAGAAGCAGAAAAAAAGGAATGAAAAAAGAGAAAGGAAGGACCTAAGACAAAAGAAAAGAAATAGGTAAATAAAAAAATAAATAAATGATAGAATGAAGAAACAGAAAAAGAAAGGAAGAAAAAGAAACAAGGAAGCAAGAAAAAGAGAAAAAGAAAGGAAGGCAATAAGTGAAAGAAAGGAATTGTGGAGGAAATACATGAAGGAATGAAGAAACAGTAAGAAATAAAGAAAGGCATAATAAGGTAGCCAATCGTAGCAGTCAGAGCAGAGATTATTTACACATTTCAGTCTTAAAGTCACACTAACTAAAACAGCCTGTTTAATTCTAAGGGATAAACACAGTTTAGCAAGTGGTCACATAAAAATGATATATGACTGTTTTTGGTGCACAAAATTGCACAAGCATTCATTGCACAAGAGTGAAAAATCAAATGGCAGATGAATGTAGGATATGAGCCCTTTAAGCTATTTAATCTGTCTACTGTGAAGCTGCAGACGCTCATCCTACACATGAGCCTGCACACCCACCACCCAGGACGCTCGCTCCACCACTCACGGCCTCTAATCAGCAGCCTGAAGCCGCAGACATAATGAAAGTTCTGTAAGTGCAGCATTAGAATAGCAGTGAAGAACAGGGCATGCTTAGATCAAGCCATATGTGCAGAATGCTGCCCTCACGTCAGATCTTTAACAGTGACGCGGTGGACATCCTGATAAGATACTCTGTGTTAACAGATGAAAAGATTAGATTATAAGTACTAGAACACGAGACCTCCACAGACACAGATAAAGGCTAGGCCCAGACTAAAGTATTTTAAAGAGTGTTGGCTTAATCTCGTCTGGCGAAAGGTCAGGACCAGCTTTAGGCCTTTTGTAGTCCATTTTAATGACAGATCAGGCCTGAAACTGCAAGCTGCATTTACCTAATTTGAATATGTACATCATTCCCAGATGAATAAAATATATTACATCAACATAATTTTGTTATTTTGTGGCAGTAATTATGTTGGTATATCTTATTCATGTGGAAATGTTCAAGTAAATTAAATGATTATTAATCTAAAGATTATTAATCTTATCATGTATTGCTCAGTAACAACTTCGAAGGGCCCATTTTGAGATTTTTTTTAAATCAAAGAGTTTGATTTAAACATACCATGAAAACATACCATTATTATGTATTTACATACATCAGTCTTAATGGCACAAAAAAACAGCCTGTTTAATTCTATAGCATGAATAGAGGTTGGAAATTTGCCATGTAAAAATGAATATAAGAAAAAATGAATAAATGCAATAAATGGACTTGAGGGGGAAAAATAAATACAAAAAAGTAGCATACTGGCCCTTTAAGGGATTAATCTGTGTCCTTAAAACCAGTCGGTACAATAAAACTTAATACACACTTCATCAAAAGGCTGTTTTAAAGCATACTGAAATGAAGACAATAAATTAATACATATTAATAAACCTAAGCCATGAATCTCAAACAATGACCAGACATGAGGCCAGCAATTGCACTGCTGTTGTGCTTGTGTGACGTGCCGGACAGGCCTTGCACAGTGATTCTCCTCGATAAACGCTGATTTAATTGACCAGAGGGGAAGTCCTAATGAATTCTGGACATAATTTATGACCACAGTTTACATTGACCCACTAAGACGGAGGGAGAGGTCAGATTTGTTACAAATTAGACCAAAGGAGTTTCACTCAAGTGGAAGAAAAGCAAACACTGTGAAAGACGTAAGGAAGATTTCAAAATGCAGATGCTGATGTTATCTTTAACAAGGACCATAAAGTGGAAAAGAGAAACAATCGAGGGAAGGCAGAGAAAGCTCGGAGGTGCTTAGAGTCTTCTGTTGTGAACCTGCACTCATGGAGGGAAGGGCAGGCCGGTACCGGCTGCCAATGACTCTGACCTATACTGCACAGGGTCAGCTGATGACGAATGCACGTCGCCCTTTGGGATCTTAAACACGGTCCACTGTTCACGCTGTTTATGTTTCACTTTTGTGCCCTTGGGTTATTACCATTGCTGGAATGGTCAGTGATAGTCTAATAATGAACACGTGAACAAATTATCCGGTCCTGTGTGGAAGAATGGCATTATAAAAGGCTTATCAGAATGACCAGAGCTCAATAAAAAAAAGCCTTATCGTTTAGAATTGAATAGGCAATGACCGGTAGCCTACTTTACAGCTGGGCCAATACCATGGAATAACACTGAAAGCTTGATATATAATATGTGGACACGGGTAAAGTCGCAAAACTCCGCAGTCCACATGTGGAAACAAAGCCACAAAAACAACTTTGTTTTGAATTCCATGTTTCCATGATGTCACACAAATAAACACAGCAACACATATCCACCTATTCAGGTTAAGCCCCGCCCATCTTCTCAGAAGTTATAAGGAGTGTTTCAGCCTGGACTGCTTTTTGAATGAGGTACAATACTGGACAGAGCTTGTTTACATATATTAGTTTTAAATGCACAGTAACAGAAATAGCATGTTTAATACAATAAGATAAACAGAGGTTACAAACCGTCATTTTAAAGTGATTTACATCACATGTGCACATCAGAGAAACTAATTTTATACAAGAAAAATTTGGCATATGGTCCTTTTAAGCAATTTAATTTAGGAATTTTGATTTAGCTTTAATAATCTTTCACTAACTTTGCTAGTTTGGCAAAATAAATAAATAAACTAGAAACTGAAGGAAATGCAGAATGGTTGCGCAGCTTAAATGGTTCCCACTTCCCGCTAGGTTGTTGCTAGGCAGCTGCTATGGTATCCCATGCGGTTGCTAAATTGCTGCTAGGCAGTTGCTGTGGTGTATAGGGTGTTTATTTAGTTGTTCATAGGGAGTTGCTAAGTATTAGCTACGTGTTGCTGTAAATGAATGGGAGTCTATGTGAGGAATGAGGGATGAAAACACTACACATAGAGGAGGTCAGTATGGCTATGGATTAGAGCTTGGGGACCTGGCCTGAGTGAGCACATGCATTTTGGTGGTTCTTAGTCAAAGGAAAGTATGTCTTGTTTGTGGGTGAAAATGAATGGGAGTCTATGAGAGGAATGAGGGATGAAAAAATGACACATGAGGAGTGCGGGTCGGTATGACTGCAATGGACAATCTGGAGTTGGAAAGGTGCTGATATCTCGAAAACTGCGGGACGAGTCATACAGCAAAAATCCGGCAGAAAAATAAGAATAATAAAAGAGAAAAATAATATAAAACTGAGAACAATATAGTTCATAATAGTAAATATAGTAATTAATTAAATACATTAAATTTGTCCATTTTATCCATTGTTTTTACCCCAAATGTAGTCAATCATCCAAGATATGATTGGTTTTTCAAAAATGGTCAGCTCAAAAGCTTAGCTAAAACCAGTCCTCTTTATGTTTGAATTTTGTCTGTTTTTTGGTCTAGTGTTGTAGATAACAGTCTCAAACTATGTTGTAAACCACAAAAGCAAGTCTTTTTGCAAATACTTTGCACATTTACGTGGTTTGAGTTAAGTGTGAGCAGTTTAAACAATGCTGAGTTCCAATGTTTGCCTCCATTACTTGTTAGCTAACTTGCATTAGCCTTATCACTGTAGCACAAAACTAAAGAAGCAAATTCAGACACCAAACATGTCTTGGCTGATCTACATTTAAGGCAGGAGGTAAATTTACACAATTTGTCACCAAAGTCTTGCTTTTTATGTCAAATTCCATGAAGAATTTTAGCACAAAAAGGTCAATGCTAATCACCAGAGCTAGCATGACTTTTGTTTACCTTTCGACTTGCATGCTTTCCTGAAACTGCATGCTGCATTACTAGATTGCTGTTGATTTGCTTTCATGTGGTCACAACGAAACTCATCTAACTTTATTACATACAAGATCGCTGCTTTTCTTTTGCTGCTCAGTCTCAGTTCCCTTTACCTCCAGGCCGTTTTCTATAATGGTGCGTCTCACACCTCTTTAATTACAGCTTGTCATTAATCAAAGGGACAGGACGCATTCAACATCCAGATATCAAACGCTGCCGGAAATCATAACAGTGTAATTGCCACCTACATTAAGCAGATGAAAACGGATGAAAAACCGCTACATGTGCTCAGATCCGTACGGCCTGCTTAATGTATTATTCACGCTGCGGAGAGGAAGGAGATCACTGAGACGCTGTTAGTTGCGTAATGCACCCTGTCTCTGGTATGAAGGAGGAACAGTTTTCAGTTTGATCTCACTCAAGTGGGGACCGCAGTTGCTGTGGTCCCTCTGTAATCTTTCTCAGGCTGTGTTTACATTATCAAATAGTCTTATCTGTGGGAGACGTCGAGGCATTTATGTCTGTGATTATATCATTTTTTTTGATGCACTTCAGTTTTCAAAGCATGTTTTTCTCGAAAAAATCTGATGCAAGTCCTCAGTTTGCTGGGCTGAGTGTGTGCATTGACACTGCCTGACAAACACTTGGGGACACTCAGCTTCTCAGAGTGTTTATTGGGAGAAAGATTAGCCGTAGAGTTACTTTTGGAATAAAGTTAAAAGCCACACATTTTATCCTCTCGTTGTGATGTCAGCACTCACCAAAGCTCAAACCTTTCAGGTGTTTAAAGTACCTTTGAATAAAAAGAGTTTCAATATGTGCTTTTAACAAAAGTGGCAAATTATTTAGAAAAACTGCTCTTAATATGGAGGAAGATTAACTTTATATGGCTTTGATTAACATGAGGCCAAACATGAGTGTCATTTATAAATACTTTACTAAATACTATAACATACATATACATATTAACATGTATATAACATATTACTATATGTGCTAATGAATAGCTGTTTTATGTTAACAAAATCTTTTATTTACTTTATTATAATATAATATAATATAATATAATATAATATAATATAATATACACAAAAATATATTTCCATATATTTTAAAATAAGTGTGTATGTAATAAAATATATTTCCTTATATTTTTGGCATATGTAAATATTAAAATTGACATTTTTACATATATTTCCTTTACATATGTGCACATATTATAACAATATATTGACATATATTGAAAAAATGTTAAATGTATTTAGCACATATATTTTAAAACATTGCATATATTGCATACATATAGCACATATGTTTTTGTTCCTTATGGGAATATATACACACACACACACACACACACATTTTCTAAAATGCTTATCCATCTGACCCAGCAGTCGTTGGACAGATTATGGGAATGTAATATAATATAATGTAATATAATATAATATAAAGCAAATAATAAAATACTAATATAAGTGTTAGTAAAGAGCTACTCTTTATTAGACTAATCATCATATTTATTGTATAGAAACACTGCAAGCATTATAGTAAGACTCTTATTTCATTAGGTTTTGGTTGGAAACAAAATGATTACATTTTTGAAAAACCCACCAGAAAATTATCCAATCAGGATGTATTTTCTCTGTGGTCTCTAGGTAGATACAGCTGCACTCTCCCATTAGTTAGGACTTCAGGAGCTGAACTGAAGGCCTTACGAATTACATTAATACATGTGTGAGGCCTTCAATTCAGCTCCTAACATAACTGGAAAGTGACAGTGGAATCAGCCAATTGTGTTTTGATCTACAATGGATGGGAACGATTGTGTGAGGGAAAAAAGGGCACTCTAGGCCTTCTGGACAATTCCAGACGTCACTGACTGCAAATATGAGTGGTAGCTGGAACCATGTGTTTCAGTCAGTTGTTAGAAATGGAAAACAGCAGCAGCTCTATGCCAAGTTTACTGAAAAACGTTACTAAAAAACTGCTACAAGGTAATACTGACATTTGTTACAAGCTTCAAATAAAACATGTAAAGTCTTTTATAAGTTTATGTTTCAAATGTCTGAATAGCTAAATGACTGAGGGCCTAGCTCTAATATTTATGGTTCACCACTGATATTAGCAAAACATTTTAAATTGTTACTAATATCATCGCTGTCCAAAGAAAAACTCATCTCTCCAAAATGGCGAAAACGTTCATTACTCCTAATGTAAATTAATGTGAAGAAATTTTATTCAAAGCAAATTTGGAACATTTCTATTGGTCCATTCATCAGGAAAATTTTTACACAAAGTAAAGGGCAGCTGCTGTGCTCAAATGATGTAGAAAAAAAATGAGATACATGCTTTACTTTGTAACAGTATATGTAAAATAAATATACAATATATGTAAAAATAAACTAAAACATTCTAATATGAGCATACATATACCACTTTTTATGTCAACATAAGTTTTAATATATAAATTTTATATAGTATACTGTGAAATATACTGTCATACGATACTGTTGTAAATATTAGTAAATGTGACTTAATATTAACATTTTACTAATATACTATAAATTTATTATAAAATGAGTTAAGGGCTAGTCTATAGTAACAAAACCTTTAACCCCTAATATGGCCAGGGCCTGCCGACACTTCTATAACATAAGAATAGCTCAACCAGTTTGCATTGAAGTCCCTGTAGTTACTGAATAATAAGCCTTAATATGTAATAAGACTGAGATTTTAAGGGGTTAAAACTAATATTTTACTAACATGCTTTACAATATGTGTAATATAAGCAATATAAGTGTTAGTAAAGAGCTGTTTTATGTAAACACAAACAGGTTTTTTCACTTATTTAGGAAAAAGTAAATCAAAAATGCAAAAGGAATTTGTCCCTGAGTTTTTTCCAGAAAATTTGACATTCAATGTGTGTGTGTAGGAGAAAGAGTGAGCCTGTGTGTGTGCGTGTATATGAATCCGGGAGCGTCTCTCATTTGGCCGGCTGTGTGAGCATGGTGAGTGTGGGGGACTCGTGCTACAGCGCAAAATTACAACCCTTCCACCAACAGCTAGTTACAGCAGCCAGACTGCCTATCAATTACTCACTCGCGCACAGCCTTAAACATTAAGCTCCTCTCGTTCACCCTTTTAATGTTCTCCTCTCTCAAGTCCCACAGGCAGCCCGCGCGTGTTTGATGCTCCAGAGGACAGTCATTTTACAGGATCCTTTGGAAGAGGGGAAATAGCTATTTAGATCCATTGTCTAGACTGGGGGCTCCTCGTAGCATGTCAAAAATGCTGGGGGATCTTGTTCTTTTGAGTAACTTTTTTTTTCCACTGCAGAAAATTATATCTTGGTAAGCAAAAGGATCCTGAATGCGGGCAACATCTCTAATATTTCTTATTGTAAGAATTATTATACTATTGTTTAAGCCATTTGTAGACACTTTTACTTATTTTAGCTGATAATATCCAGTGACATTACCTTACTGGCAGAGCATTTTGCTTCTTTCAAGCATTATTTCTTGAACCAAACTAAATTATCTGCATAGAGTAGATTCATACAGTAGATTAAGTTTGAAATATGTGAAAATGTAATCAGACAAACTAACATAATCTTAATTGTCATTTTTTATACTTGGTTGCAATCCTTTGCGAACAATGACTGACTGAATTCTGGAACCCACTGATATCACCAGACACTGTATGAAAATGGTTGTAATTCTTACACTTCTCACCTGATTAGATTGTAAATACCCTCAAATTAAAGCTGAAATGGTAGACATGGTAGGCAGCAGGTAGCTGCTTGGAGTTCCCTTGTTTTGATGTAATAATCCCAAAAAATGGGATGAAAACTAGAAAACTGACTATGATAGCAAAGCAAGCAGTTTTGAAAATGAAGTTAAAGCAAATGCCAATCAGACCCACTGCAGAACACCTGAGCATTCCAAGAACAACAGCATGAAATATTTGGAAAAAGAGGGAAACTACCAGAGTAGAGTCTGGTCAAGAGTCTGGTGAGGTCATTGTGTTACAGACTTGAGACATTTATTGGATGTAAAGGGTTTGGACCCAAATACTAACTTTGCTTCAAACTGATTTGTCCCATTACTTTTGCTCAGCTGAAACTGCAGAGGTAAAAACAACCATTTTTCCTATGTCATCCATAAAAGCTGGTGTTCTATGCTTTATTCTCTGCTATTGCATGTAAAAGGGTTTACAAACTGTATAAATATAATTACAAAGATAACCCATTTCACCTGAGTGTCCCAGTATTTCTGCTTCTCACTGTGGTGTCTAGATTTAAGATGGTTTCACTTGGCCAGATTTTTTAAAATTAATTAATTAATTAATTTATTTTATTTTATTTACTGCTTAATCCTGCAGAGGCCGGGCACTTTTATTGCTTCTTAAAAACAACTCAATCAGCATTTTCCATGTAGTTACTGAATAAAAACCTTAGGATGTAAAAGCCTGGGATTTTAAGGGGTTAAAACTTCAAGTCAGAGGTGGAAAAAAAAGGTAGCATGAATCACGATTATTTAATCTGACAGGCTGTTTCCTTACTGCTTGTGTTATTGTGAGGTGTCCATAGCAACCAGATGGATCATATAGTCTATAACTATGTTTGAGGAAAACAGTTTTTCAGGGCCAGTGAGATCAGGATATCTTTAGGCATGTGGGAAAATTCCTTCATCCCTCAACACCTTATATTCAACACTTAGAGCAATAACAGCTCCTGGATGGCAAACTTTTATGGCAGAATGTGTTAGCTACATGCCCGCACGGTGGTGTAAACAGTAATGTTGATCATGTGCACTTGAGTGAAGAGCAGTGCGATTTGTGCCAGGGTGTAGAGTTATATGCATGGGAAATTCTATTTGCATCTGGCAAACACTACAGATCAAAGTTCAAAGTGATAGTTTGGTTTAGAAAAAAATCTACACAACTGACCCCCAGTGTACTTGATAGTCAAGACATATTTGATCTCTGAAGCTTCACTGGAGCTATGAGACTAATGTAGCTAACAAGTAATAGAAGCTGATAACCCACTAGTTACCCACCTGCTAACTGCAAGCCTAAATCATCACACAGCAGTGTTGAACAGGGCCCATATCCTTTTTTTTCTTGTCCCCCTCCCTCCCTAAAGTCCATTTAGAACATTTGTGTAGGTTTATGTACCAAAAAGAACCATAATTAATTTTTACACGTCTATTTTCTAACCTCTCTGTATCCCTTAGAATTAACTACCCTGTCCTGTGCCTCATAAAAAAAGCAGTCTGGGATGAAACGTCCTGTATAACTTCAATGTGAGTGGGCGGAGCTAAACTGCTGTAGGCAAAATAGGTGAATATATGTAAATTTGTTTTGATGACATCATAAAAACCGTGAATTTTAAACAGCCTGTTTGCTTAGTTTCCACACATGGACTGTTTGAACCGGGGAGTGAATGGTGCATATGAAACTTTAGCATTGTTTACATTCTACATCAAACTCTTATTTCAGAAAAGTGAGAAAAGCTCAGTTCTCCATAAACTCAAATACGTCATGCAGTGTCAGAAACCACATAAGCAAGTCTATCTAAGATTACTTAACAAATCCACGCAGTTTGAGGCAAGTGCACGATGATTTAAGCATGCAGTTCTCATTATGCTAACTGGGGTATATGCTTCCATTATTAGTTAGCTACTTTAGCCTCCAGTGTAAAGCTAAAGAAGCTAATTCTGTCACCAAGCATGTCTTGGCTGACCACATTTGGGGTGATTGTGTAAATGATTTGCTCAGATCTCTTTAACTGAGGAGCTGAACCTTGGTGGCTTTATTGTTGAGTAGCGTTAGCTTGTAGTCATCTCTGTAACAGCTGCTTTAGTCTTACTGAGACAGAGCCAACAGCAAACATGAGCATGCGGTCCATTGTTTGGAGTGAAGCGGATGTCAGGTTCATCTCTACCGCCGGCATCCAGATTTCAGAGCAGATAGCATTGACCGCTTGGCCCCAGCAGGAGGCCAAAACCCAACACAGCTGTTCCTATACTGAGTAGTAAAGGGGCTTAAAGGGGACTTGCAGTACAGATTACCGATGAGTGTAAGAATTTTGATACAAATGTGAAGGAACCTGAGCTATATCTTTGACTTCTGAATCAAATTGACCAAATTTACCTTTGTAATCCCAGTGCACATGCAGACAAATACAGCATAGAGCAGCATAAATTACATGCTGGTCTAAGCTGGTTTATGCTGTTCTGGTGCTAGCTTATGCTGGTCTGGTTAAACTGGTCAACCATGGCCAGACTGGTTGACCAGCATACGAGCATCCATGTTTTTCATTTTTTGACATAATTTGAAAAAAGCAGTTGCCCATAATCTTGTCTCAAAATTTCATGATGAACAGACCAGTAAAAGTGGAAAAAAGAGGCTCTTTCGCATAGCTAACAATAGTAACAGCAGCCAACTTAAATCCTTACTGTTGTTTATACTTTTTTCTATTTTTTAGATAACATTATTTCATATAGTGACAGAACCAAATATGAAAGTCTATTTGAGATTACATAAACACTCAGCACAGTTTGAGGCGAGTGCACAATGAATGCGTGTACATGCACTTAACCCCTTAAATGGCCAAGGCACAGGGTTTTATTACACACTTTAATAACCTAAGAATATCTCAGCCACTGAAACACACAGAAGAAGACGTAGCGTAAAAATAATGTAAAACTCAAACTTTTTTTTTTAAACATCGTCACTTTAGCACTTTATATGAATATACATTATCTGGAAGATGAAGAATATTTAAATTTTTCATTTCATCAAGCATGTGGTTGATTTCAGCATCGTTCCAAAAGAGTTTTGTTGCCATCTCACACGTACTGTGTTAAGCGCTGCTTCCTGTTTTTCAGAGAAAAATGAAAGAAATCAGAGTAAGAGTACATATGCCCTGAAAAACCCAATTACTGAGCTAAAATCCAGCTCTTTTTATCATATTCCTGATCAAATTTCTAGGTCTTAATCTGATCTAAGAAATCAGAGTATGCTGTTTATGTGACCACTTGAAAAATCAAATAACTGCAGAAATTCAATTATGATTAGATTATTAAGTGCATGTAAACACACTGATTTAGGCAGATTGCGCACGAGTAGCCATAATTCATTAGCTACATTAGCCTCATCCACTTGTTAGCTACACTAGCAAATACAGAAATAAAGAAGAAAACGTCTTTAAACTTCTTTGAAGCCTTTGAAGCCTTTCTTTCTATTACAGCCATTTATTAGCTGGTAATGTGTGGAATTGATAAAGTGGTAATGAACGTCAGTACTGGCTTTTTGAGTTTTGCTAACTGACTACCAGTAGCAGTAACTAAACGGTGGTCAGTTCTCATGAAGCAGTGATTTGTTTTGTGCTCTAATGTACGAAAGCCTTGCTATTCATGTACGCAGATGTCAGTGGGGGTTTTTCCTCAGTAGTCTGTCCAGTCCAAACCTGATGGCTATTTTCAGCTTCTGAAGCAAATAAGGGCTGCAGCCTACACTCAGATCAGTCCATGTCCCCTCCTGCATGAAAAGCAGCCCCCTGGAATGTGGAGGAAGTGGCTCAGGGCCAAACATCCAGGCTCCACAGTGAAACGTGACAGCCAGGATTTTCTTGAAAACAGACACAAAAGACAGAGCAATTGTTTAGAAACACTCAGTATCACACACGGCTCTTCTGCATTGTTCTGTATGTGCTGTGCGTCACATTACAGTCAGAGTGTGCTGAAGATGTGACGCATTAACTTCTTGTACATTTACTTCACATTTTCAAAAGGAATATGTTCTTAATTTTTGCTTATATACAAGGATGTACATCCTTAGTTGAAAATAAGCAAAATGTTTAACTATAAAAACAAAATATAAAACAAAATGATGGCTGTGCAAAAGTTATGGCACATTTTATATATTATGTTTTATTTTTTTAAAACTCAGCACAAAAAACTGCAGGAAAATGCCATATTTAAGTTTTTCTGAGTGGAAGTTTGTTAAGAGATGTTAACTTATTTTCACTTAGAAACTCAACGCAATTTGACAGGGGGTGTTCAAACTTTTGCACATAAAGGCATATCGTCACTGACGTCAAAACGTTGTTTTTTTTTTGATAATACGACGTTATGTCCAAAAGTCTCAGACAGCCCTTATAATGACTGAATTCAGCTTATTTGAGGTCACCCATTGCTGACACGTGTTCAGTTGCACACGCACTAGTAAAATCTCCATAGAAAAGCATTGACCAATAGAATGGGGCACTCTGGAGCAGCTACACATGAGCCTAAGGTGATCATGCCCAATGCCAAGTGTGGCCTAGAGGGGTATAAAGCCTCCCAGTGTTGGGCTGTAAAGCAGTGGAACTGCGTTCTCTGGAGTGATGGAGCTCCATCCAGTACCTTTGGTATGAGTTTGTGATCCAGAGTTGATCGTCCAACATTAGTACCTGACCTCACTAATGCTCAATCAAATCCTCACAGCAATGTTCCAACATAGTAGAGGCTGTTACTGCAGCAAAGAGTAACAAACTCTCTATTGATACCCCTGATTTCAGAAGAAATGCTGGATAAGCAGGTGTCTACAAACTTTTGTACATATAGGCAACAATATGTAGGAAATACACTTTCTCCTTTGCTTTAGTGCAACACATAACAAACAAACAATTACTGCATATATTTAGCAATACACATAATGCAGTAGACAATAGAACAAACAAGGTCACTAACTGTAGTACAATGACATCACCTTTGCCTTGTCAGTTTTAGCGTCTTTACATATTTGTTTTATAGTGAACTGGGCCAAAGTGTCCTCCATAATGGAGTCGAATAAACTGCCCTCATGTTAATATTCTGAAACTCAGAGATATCTTTTTGTATAAGAGCCCATTTTATCGGCATGATTAAAAGGTTCTTTGCATTATGAAATGGTTCTTTAGATTGGAGAATGTGGTGTATATGGTTCTATACATAACCATTTTGAAAAGGGTTCTAAATAGCACCAAAAAGCGTTCTTCTATTGTTACAATGTCAAGCCTGTAAGAAAGAAGAGGCCTTTTTGGTGCCATATAGAACCCATTTCAAAAAGGTTCAATGTAAAACCATCGACAACACATTCTCCATCAATCTGAGGAACCACTTCATAATGCAAAGAACCCTTTCGTCATGCACACTTTGAGTGTTCATGGTTCTCTATGGAACCATTTTTTTTTAACTAAATAACCATCTTGTACATCTTGTGAAAAATAATCTATCAAAATAGAAGTTGTTTCAAAGTTCAAACCTGCATATGATTTTACATAAAATAAAACAGCATTTCATCGCTGTCAGAACTAAGCCTTCTATCTTATTTTTGTTGTTTTTTATTTTTTTGCACAAGTTGAAAATATTATGATGAATGGATCAAGAGAAATGGTCCATAATGACTTCTTAATTATGTCCATTCAAAGTTACGAAGGTTTTTTTCCTTCTCTTGATAGGTTACCATTGGAACTAAAGAACCCTTTAATCATGAGTGTTGTGAACTGTAAGCAGGATGCCTTTTAACATCTGGCCATGGACAACAGATGAAAATAAGATGATTATTCTTTTGGTTATCATGGTATTTTTTTATTAACCTAACAATCCAGGTTTATTTCATACAAAGTTTTATTATTCAGTAACTACAGGGACTTTAATGCAAATTAATGGAGCTGTTCTTAGGTTATAGAAGTGTGTAATAAAACTTTGGGCCTGCCGGTGGGCTAAAGGGTTAATAGATGATGTCCCTGACAAATACATTATTAAAATAATGCTAAATGCTGGTGTCGAAATATGCCATGCTCATTCTAATGCAACCATTAGAGACATCATCCACTCCTGTTTAACTAGCGGAATGGGACGTTTTGACATATCTGCGGAGGTGAACAAACCTCAGTCTGAAAGCACTTAGAAAATCTCCCAAATCCCTGCCCACTGTTTGCCTGTCTGATACTGGTATTACGGCTGTTTGAGCAAAAAGTTGTCTAGCAGACGTTTCCGCTGAGTATTATGTTATTATCTAATCTCTGCGGCCGACTCTGGTATGTGAGGTGCTCGTGGTCTGCATGGCCACACACACACAAACACACAGAATGAATGATAACTGTGTTGTTCTGGAGAGGAAAGAGGATGAGGAGCAGTTGCCAAGCGTAAAGTCTGATGGATTTAGGAGCCGAGCAACATGTGTGGATGATAAAAGAGAGTTAATTGGACAGGACAAAATGTCTTATGAATTTATTTTGTGAAACATTTCAGCCAGAGACAATAAATTAGCTTCCACGAAACATAATAGTGTTTTCCAAGATTTTACCAATCATTTTGAGAGAGAAATGCTTTCAAATATGATATAATTAAATATATACAAGCAAACAAGTAGAAAGGTATGCGATGTAAATGCATTAACTGATAGGGGGCGCCACTAGCTCAAAGCCCAGTACAGTGAATATGCTCCCTAAGAGGTTAAGACATAGTGAAACAGCCTCTTTATTTACAATTAGTGCACAGAATGCTTTAATTGAATCCATTAAAACAAGAATACACTTTATAAAGCAGTTTACTACATACGTAAAGGGGAATTCCACTGATTTTCCAAAATTTTGGCATGTAAACATATATTGTGTTGTAAACATAGTTGTTCGGAATGGTTTGATGTCAGAATTGTTCACAGTGGTGGGGATAGGAACCAGACGTCTTAACAGTTTAATGACTCTGAAAGCTTCATCACAGAAAGCTATTATATAGAATAGTTATGAATATGCTGCCTGGTGCCCGAGACATTGTTTACATTGTTTTTACGTAAGGTTTTGCACCAAAACACAAGTAGGTGGGAGAGATACATGCAGAGCATTATACAGCAAAGTAGTCACCAAAAAAAACAACATTTTTTAATATAAAAACTGATGTAGGTTCACTGATCTTTTTGGACAGTAAATAAAATGTCTATATTTGTGTTGTAGTCATCGTGACCCCTGGTTCCTATCACTGCCACTGTAAAGAAATCAGAGTTGTTAGGTTTCCCCACAGTCAACCATTTCACATAAAACCACTTTGAATGACTTTGTTTACATGTCAACAGTAGAATTATGCAGAAATTTTCTGCATAATTCCAAAAATCAGTGGAATTGCCCTTTAGAAGCCTTTTTTGGTTATTCTGGTCATACTTCCCCTCCATTCATTTCATTCTGAGTTACATTATTCATTGACAGAGTTCAGTGGCACCTGGAATCACATTTACTCCATAAATCATTCCACAATCTATATTTCCACTGTACTCTGCTTGAAGCATAGCCAAGGCCATTACGCAGCAATGCGTTGTCCTCTGTCACACACTTGTGTGGACTTTTTCAATCACAGCACAATCAGTCATGGAGAGGCAAACATCCTAGATTAAATTGTACAAAGTTGTGCTTGTGCCATGCGCTTTATTTCTGGATGATAAGTTATTTATGGATAAGGAGATTTGTGAAAGTTAGATTTAGAAACTTGAAGGGGATTTCCACTAAATGTTCAAAAATATCAGAATTTAATCAAGTGGTTTGATGTGAAATCCTCTGTTCTTGAGAAACTTACTGAGTCACAATTGTTCACAGTGGTGATGATAGGAACCAGACGTCTAAAGAGTTGAACGACTCTTAAAGCTCCCTCACAGAAAGTTATTACATGAAATGGTGGTGAATGTGCTGCCTTGAAGCCTAAAACATTGTCTTAGTTTAGATTTTAGAAATTTATTTATGGTGGAGATGCACATTTAGGCCTGTATAAGTCAATATAGTCACCAAAGAACATTAATTCCAGATTTATCTGTATTTAACTATTATCAACATCACTCAGAAGATGTGTAGGTTCACTGGTGGTTTTGGATAATAAATAAAATGGCTGTATTTGTGTTGTAGACATGGTGACCCCTGGTTCCTATCACCACCCCTGTAAAGTAATCAGTCAGTAATGTTCATAACAATGAACCATTTCACATCAAACCACTCTGAATGACTGCTTAAGAAATTTTGAAAAATCCGTGGAATTTTCCTTTCATAGTAATAGCTTTATGAAGTTTCCTGTGAGAAGAACTTTATAAAAGAAGTAAAAATATTCTTATAAAGAGTAATTATGACTATTTCTCATCAATAAACGTTAACACAATGTACATGGCACCTGACATTTTCAAAAACAAAAGACTGAATTGAGGTTTTCTGTGACACTGACAGTGTTTGACATGCTTAAATTGGGCCTTTTGTGCATGATCTTAATGCGAGAACTGTAAGTGAAAGTGATTTGGTTTGATGAGCTGAGATAACTGCGCAGAAGCGCTGCTGCTTCTGCTTGTGCTTTTGACTTTGATGTGGTCTAATTGGCAGTAATGGATTTCTCGGTGCCAGATCGCAGTTACTCTGAAGCAATCCGGTGGCAGGTACGCACGGAAAGAGGCTGTTTGTTTGTGTCCGAGGCAGCGCTGCCTAGCAACTGCTGTTCTTTGAGGGAAATCCTTGCGTGTGAGCACACCTGGGGCTGTGACATCAGCAGTCATTCCTGCACAGGAGCAGCTAAGGTCTCTGCTATCTCTCTCTCACTCTCTCTCTCTCAGCTATGTCACCCACACAGTGCCACTGATTGCAGGCCTTGATAACATCCACCACAAAATCAGCACAGGATATCATGAAACATGACACAAGCAAGCTTTCGATTAATGGGGCCCACTTTTTTAATAGGAAAGTTTCTAAGAAAACTTTCTTTTATGGCTTTCTAGGAACCTTTTGTTTATGAACAACCAAAACTAAATATGTTTGAATGTAAAGATAAAGAATTTTCAAAAACTAAATAACACTTAACCATTGTGATCCTTAAGGTTAGTGTCATTTTGCTACACAGTTTACAGTATTTACATGAAGTTATACAATTATTTACATCTATTCAATTTACATTCAGTGTTATAATAAATCATTCATGGCACAGAGGTACATGCAGAGTGTTGTTGGGCAAAATAGTTCATGAAGAAAGCTTTTTTTTTTTTAGATTAACCCCTTAAATGGCCTTAGCTTAATTAAACACTTCTATAACCTACGAATAGCTCAACCAGTTTGCATTGAAGTCCCTGTAATTACTGAATAGTAAGCCTTAGAATGTAATAAGCCTGGGATTTTATGGGGTTAATCACTATTTTACCATCATTAACATTACATTTAAAAACTCAGTAGACGTGTAGGTTCACTGGTGGTTTGGATAGTAAATGGCTATATCTGTGTTGTAGACGTGGTGACCCCTGGTTCCTATCACCACCACTATAAAGAAATCTGAGTCAGTAAGGTTCTCTACAATAATCAATAATTATTTCTCATTAATCCAGTCTGAATGACTCTGTTTAATCTCTCAACAAGCGAATTATGCAAACATTTTTGAATATTTTCTTTAATGGGAAAGTTTCTAGGAAAACCGTCTAACGTAATAGCTAACATTAAGCTAGCTATAGCTATTAAGCTAATTTGTGAATGGCTAACACTAAAGATGAATCCAAACACTAAATAGCACCAAACACTTTAGACATTCAGAAGCATTACTGCTGTTTTGTTATACAGTTTACAGTCATTTTATACAGTTGTGTGCAAAAGTTTGGGCACCCCTGGACAACAGAGGACACACTTCATGCCTATTTTAATACATGATAACTGTTTATTTACTGAATTTAACATATTATAAAAACATAAATACATATTGCACATTTTAAATCTTATGTTTTATTGTTTTCAGTATGTTAAACTCAACAAATAAATAGTTAGTGCAGAAAAATGCCACATTTAAGTTCTCCATAGAGGGTTTGTTAGCTTATTTTCACTAAACACAGCATGTCTTTTGACCAGGGGAACCTAAACTTTTGCATACAACTTTAGTTACATAATTAATGACATTTGCATTCAATTTCCATTCTGTGTCGACAGGTTTGAGTCTGCACTTCCGTTTTTTTTTCTGTTTGTTTTGCTGTCGAAACAATCAAAGCATGGCAAAAATGTAAAGGATGTTTTTATCTGCAAAACAAGACTGAACACTCAACAATAACCTAATCATAAAAATATATCTCCTCCTCTCTTTACAAACACAAATGTAGTACACTGCACATTCCACAGAATTTATACATTCTTTCAATGATCTATGGTCAAATTACATCATGTTTTTGTTTTGCCAGCAATAACTGCAAATTCTAAGGGTTACATATGATCCAAACCGTGGATGAAGAATGTAATCAGTGAAGAACATGCAGAAATAACCGAAAGGACACATCAGTTCATGCTCCAACATGACGATACAGCCTGGAGGTGAGTGATTCCAGAACAGTATGTCTTCATGATCGCTGTGTGCTGGGCCCCTGAGGCTCTTCAGGGATTCCTGTACATCCAGTAGAGTCAGGCTTTAGGCCTCTTTCACTTTTCACTGAATATTAGCTAGACCAGCGTTACAGGAACACTTCAGTCAAAAACGCTAATATTGATAAACAATGAATGAAAGCGAATGGCCATTCATTAATATGCACATTACATCTGTCTCAATGTCTCCCTCCCCTGGGGAGACTCTCTGGCCCAGTCTGGAACAGCTCGTTCCAGCTCCTGCTCCTCCCTGGCTCTATCCCTCCATCATTACCCTTTGTGTGGTGTTGATGTGTTTGTTACTCGGTGGTCAGGTGGTCCCACTGCATTATTGTTTTTTTAAATCAATACAGCCATAACAATTTATGTAAAAATACCAGATGTTTAAAATATTACAAATGTCCAGTGTAGGGCTCTCCTTTAGCAGCTGTAGCCAGTCAGCAGCCTGTCCATGTTGTCCACCCTCACACACACACACAGACATACAAACAGCAGGCCATGTAGGAGGAGAACAGAGTGAAGGACACAGCACCTCCACACTTTTATTCCCCGCAGGTTCACCCATTATCACATGTGTAATATACATGTGTAGGGGGTCAACAGAGTGAAGACACTGAAAATGGGTTATTTTAGATGTTCTTCACAGAAAATGAGCAAAGACCAAGGACTCAAGGTTTAAATAATGATAAATCGCATTATTTTTTCGTTTGGTAAACATTGAAAATGGGTCCCACAGATCTGAACACCACACAAGGGTTACACACATCTGCATCTCATTATAAGGACTAGTTCAACCCCTATACATTTCCTTTGTTTGGCCTTGTGAAGTCTGAGTTACTCACATGAGTGCTGAGCCATGTTTCTTTGAATTGGCTTCCTGTGTTTAGACCCTTGCTTTGTCTTCTTATTTGTGTGTTTGCCTGTGTTGAGTATTGGATTCGCCCTAATAAAGCTATTCTGCACATGCAACCCGCCTACACACCCCAGTCATTACAGCATTATGCTAACTGGAGGCTACTATCTTCTGTTTGCTGTTAGCCACAATAGCATGCTTGACCATGAATAATAATATCTAAGTGCTAGAAAACTCACTGACTCAAAACATAGTTATACACTCTTAAAATGATGGTTCTTTAAGGGTTCTTTAGTAAAGAAAATAGTTCTTTATAGGATCATGAACACTCAACTCCATTTGCATGAATAAAGGGTTCTTTGCATTGGGTTCTTCCCATTGATGGAGAATGTGCTGTAGATTGTTCTATATAGAACCTTTTTGGAAAGGGTTCTATGTTCTTCTATTGTGACAATATCAAGCTTGTTACAATAGAAGAACCCTTTTTGGTGCTACATAGAAACCTTTTCAAAAAGGTTTTGCATAGAACCATATAAAACACACTCTCCATCAATCTGAAGAACTCTTTCATGATGCAAAGAACCCTTTAAACATGCAAGGCTTCTTTGAGTGTTCATGGTTCTATTTAGAACGATTTACTAAAGAACCTTTGAAGAACCATCTTTTTTAAGTAAGAACCATTTTCATCTTCAGATTGATGGAGAATGTGCTGTAGGGTTCTAAAAGGGTTCTATTTAGCACCAAAAAGGGTTCTTCTATTGTGACAATGACAAGGCTGTAACAATAGAAGAACACTTTATGGTGCTATATAGAACCCTTTTCAAAAACGTTTTGTATAGAACCACATACAACACACTCTCCATCGGTCTGAAGATCTCCTTCACAATACAAAGAACACTTTAATCATGAAAAGGGTTCTTTAAGTGTCCATGGTTCTATTTAGAACCATTTCTTACTAATTTTCAAGTTGGAAACTGAATCAAACCTGATTTTTCAAAACTTCTGCTTTATTAAATGAATATAATGTAAACAAAGTAATTTCGAGTGGTTTGATGTGAAACTCACCGCTCAAGAGAAACTATCTGAATTGTTCTCAATGTTAGTGAAAGGAACCAGACATCTGAAGCCTCTAGAAGCTGCATCACTAAGTTACTTCACAAAATGGGTACAAACACAGTGCCTCATGCTTGAGACATTGTTTACAATAGTTTTGAGAATATCACATTTACATTGTTTGTACCTTGATGAACAAAAATGTACCTGCACAGCACCTTATTTCTAACAGTGTGGTGTATAAAAATGGCACTGCCAAAACTTTGACATGCTTCTGCTTTTGTTTTGATCTGAGGAATGTGTCAGTTGTCAGAGCTGTGACAGATGAGAGATACTGCACTGGCTTGGATGATAAGCAAAAGTGAAAGCAAGTGGCATATGGGTTTTCGCAGCATCTGATCCATGTTACATGTGCCACCAAGACTGTAAACACCAGGAATAATATGAAAGCGCAGATGTTATCACTGTATCAACATTGATCATGCATTGGAAACTGTTGACAAGCAACAAATGTGGTTTGATCTGTTGAAAATAAAAGGGTAACGTGCAAAATCCTGAGAAGGCCTTTCATTTATTTCATTTCCAGTAAAATGGCTATTAAGGACAAGTTGATTATTTTCAGGAGATATTTCTGAGGAGATTAAATGTGATAATTGCGTAAGGAAGAAGAAAGTCAAAGGAAAATAAGTGAAAAACCATGAGTTTCCAAGACCTGGTATTTGCAAGATTTGGCCGTCAATCAAAACTTTCACCCCAGAGGCCACACTCTTGGAAAAAAAAGGTACTAAACCGTCTCTGGGGTGGAATCCTCAAGGGTACATCTCAGTACTTTTAGTCAGGGAACATAATTGTACTATAATCCATTGAAATGATATGTTCTAAGTTGTATTGACTCCTCACACCCCGTCTCGTCTCCAGGCTTTTTATTTTATTGTTCTGTTTTAAAACATTTGGTTATGAAAAGGTACAAATATGTACTTTTCACCTGGAAAAAAACTTATTTAAGGTTCACAATCAGACCTTAAAACCACTGTTGTACTTTTAAGGGGAACATTTACATTGTTTGTACCTTGATGAACAAAAAAATGGACCAGAACAGAACCTTTATTTCTAACAGTGCAGAGGCCCGGCATCAGCATTACTGAATGTGTTTGGGATTATTTGGAATGTTGAGAAGCAGCAAATCAACTTCTAAGACTGAACTTTGGAGGTGTGGAAAAATATCCCGTCTCCTGAAATGAATGGAAGCTGTATTAAGGGTAAAGACTGGACACACTAAACACTGAATACAAATGATATTATATTTAGTTGAATAATGAATAACTTCTACTTCTATTTTGACTGGAAACTAAATAAACGAAGGATGACACTTTGCCCAGAGGGTAGAATATTATCTCTATTTGAAGAAGTCACTTTTGTTTAGCTATATGGGCTTGTACATAAGATGACACATCATTTGATCTCAATATTTGCTTTAGGCTCAGAACTACATGCTGTATATACTGTACAGTAATCACACACAGACACACATGGGTGCACCTTACAGTTGGAACAGCTGAGTAACTGCCATCACTGCCGTAGGAGAGGCCAGAGGGTTCGCTCACGTGGAATGCCGTTTTTGAAGCCTGACCAAACCAGCAAGTCATTTAGTAATTATGGTGTTTGGTGTTTGTCATATTAACAAGTGTAATTAATTAAATGTAATTAACAATAATTACATACTATGATCCAGACACTAGAAGACATTTTGAGATGTTGCATGTTTAAAGCAGCTTGAAGGGAACAATTCAGTGAAATATGCTAAAATTGAATAAAATAAATATAAATGAATAAAAGTGAAGAGCCACCAATTAACACAATGTAAAAGACACCATGCCAATTAGTGGCTAATAGCTTCCACATTAACATGTTTAGTTGTGTATTTTAGCTTTTTCCAAGAAAACAAGTTATTAAATGATAATTTTTTTTGCCAATAGAAGTAATTCCAGGTGTTAAGTTAATCAAATGAACATACTGTTGTTAAGTTTTTCCCATAGGAAATGAATGGTGGAATAATGAGAAAGTTCAAAGGACATCTCTCACACAATCACCCATTTTCACCAGCACCAGGGTCACCATGTCAACCTTTGTGTGGCTTCATGCCGCTGCTGGCCACGAACCACTATGAGGTGGTGAATGACGTTTTTTTCAACGCAACCATGTCAATAAAGCATCACATATATACTAGCACATATGTACACGCACTCTTTAGTAACCACCTGAGATACCATAGCAACGACCTAGGAAAACCTTAGCAACCATCTGGGATAGCATAGTAACAACCTAAGTAAACCTAAGCAACCACCTGGGATAGTATAGTAACGGCCTAGGAAAACCTTAGCAACCACCTGGGATGTACAGTAAAGGCCTAGCAGAACCTTAGCAACCACCTGGGATAGCATCGCAACGAGTTAGGAAAACGTTAGCAACCACCTGGGATAGTATAGTAACAGCCTAGGAAAACTTTAGCAACCACCTGGGATAGTATAGCAACAAATTAGGAAAACCTTAGCAACCACCTTAGATAGTATAGTAACGGCCTAGGAAAACCTTAGCAACCACCTGGGATAGCATAGCAATGTTGTCAAGCCATCTTAAAGTTTGTGCATGAACTTTTTTTTTAATATACCTTAATTCTTAATCTTTTACAGCTTCCTACACATTATTTGAAACTTGTGAAGACTAAAAAGGTGTTTTTTCAAGGATTATTTAGCAAAAGGAATTTGCATTTCACCATGCAAAGAATCATTTCAGCATGTAAATGGTTCTATATAGAACTTATGGTTCTAAACAGAACCATTCCCTTTACAAAAAAAGCCTTGAAGAACCATCTTTTTTAAGAGTGTTGCATTTTAGAATCATTTGATTCATTCATCTGCAACAATTTCTTTTAATAACATTGAAATCATGTGTTACAATGTATGATTTTAACATTTTATGTTGCATTTACATCACTGTGATTCCACATGTTTGATTGGTGATTCCAAACCTTTGAACTTTTGAATGCTAGCAAATGCTAATGCTAACTAGGGGCTGCCCTCGTCCTCCGTGCCAAGCTCGTCCCCATCTGCTGCTCTGAAGACTTCCCTTTGTGGACCGCAGGAAAGCCTCCTGCCCGCTGCCCCACTCTCGGTCCAGACCACTCTCCTGTAGAGTCGTGAAGTGGTTTTCGAGCCCTAATGTCTTTAAAGGGGAGTAAAAATAAACCCTGGAGACACATGTGCTTTTCATTTGCCCCGTAGAGGAGGACAGGAGGAGGGGAGGAGAGAGAGAGGCACTCATTGTGACCTATTTACTTTGAGTTGTTGTGATTAAGTCCAAACCAGCATGCAATTTATAGATTATTCCCTTCAAATAAGAGAGTACGCACTGCAGACGAAAGGCATGGGTAAGGGGTAGAAAGGCCTTTTGAGGTAGAAGACAAGTTAAAAATAAACTACAAATCCCACATAAAGACCTCTAAAGATAGTCTGCTGAAACCAAGGCTGCTGGCGAATGATGAGTGAGTAAATAGTTTCCCGCTATGAGAGCGTGTTCTGCGTGAGCATGTCCTAATATTTTGCATAATTCTGGTTCTAAGCTCTGATTGGCTGAGCCACATCTGAGGCTGTAAAATAAAATGAAAAGACACATATGACTGCAACATATGACTGTTCTTGAGAAACTTACCGAGTCGGAATTGTTCACAGTGGTGGTGATAGGAACCAGACATCTGAGGTTTCTCTACATTAACCATTTCACATCATATATATATATATATATATATACACATATATATATATATATATATATATATATATATATATATATATATATATATATATATATATATATATATATAAACTGAATATTGTGATACTTATAATGTTTAACGAAAATGTCTTCAAATATCATGATGATTTTGCCATACTGCCCACCCTGCTGATGCTGGAATAATCTTTGACTGTGATGTGGCTTGGCAAACCTTAGCCTACCATTAACAAACTTTATTGCTTGGTGGTAGAAGAGCAGCTTAACAACGCCACATACCTGTGGTAAAACCTTAAAGGTGAATTCCACCGATTTTTCAAAATACCTGCATAATTTAATAATTGAGATGTAAAAAAAGTCACTCAGAGTACTTTTGTGTGAAATAGTTTATTGTAGAGAAGCTTACTGACTCAGATTTCTTTACAGTGGTGGTGATAGGAAGGAGGGGTCACAATGTCTATAACACATACATACATCATCTAAACCGCTTATCCTTCTGGGTCGCGGTGCTGGAGCCTATCCCAGCTGTCATTGGGCGGAAGGCAGGATACACCCTGGACAGGTCGCCAGTCCTTTGCAGGGCAGACAGACAGACATACACATTCACACCTAGGGGCGATTTAACATGTCCAGTCAGCCTGGCTGCATGTTTTTTGGACTGTGGGAGGAAACCGACGCAGACACAGGGAGAACATGCAAACTCCACACAGAAACGGCCCTGGTCACCCGACCGGGAATCGAACCCAGGCCATTCTTGCTGTGAGGCAACAGCGCTACCCACTGCGCCACCGTGCCGCCCGTCTACAACACAGATATAGCTATTTTATTGAATATCCAGAACCACCAGTGAACCTACACATATCTTCTGAGTTTTTATATGGAACGTTGATAATGGTAAAGCAGTAGTTTATCTAAAAAATATGTATTCTATGTGGACTATTTTGCCTCATCTCTGCCACAAAGGCATTAAGTACATTTTAGGTTAAAAACCTCTCTCTAAACTATCATAAAACAATGTTTCAGGCATCATGCAGTGTTATCATAGTCATTTCATGCAATAACTTTATGTATGGGAGCTTTTAGAGGCATTAAACTCTTCAGACGTCTGGTTCTTATCACCGCCTCTGTACAGAAACCTGAGTTGGTAAGTTTCTCTGCAATGAACCATTCAATTATGCAGAAACTTTGAAAAATCTGAGGAATTCTCTTTTAACTCACAACCTCGAGTCTTACTGCTTTCATTTATATCAGTAAACAATATTTAGCACTAAAGAGGGCAGGAGTGTTACCAGAGCTGGTTACATATTCACTATCAGACACAAGTGTAGTATCAGGTTGCTCCACCTTAATAAATCTTTTGGAGCACGCAATATGTCACCAAGAAGAGGGTCGGAGAATTTGTGTTAGGCCAAATGGACATTTGACACAAAATCAAACAAACGATTAAAATAGCAGCAGGCATTGCTTATGGATTAATCTTTCTGAACAGTGTTATCTCACGTTCAAGTCAAACATTGCGCTGCGTGTTGACATTACGCTGGTTTTAAACATTTATTTGAGGCACGGATGAGTCAGTCTTCAAATAAAGTAACTAAGTGTTCAATCAATAGCCTCAGACAAGGATTAAGGACGGAACACATCTTACGGAAGCTGAACGGCCAACAGGAGCCTGAGGGTCATATAACAGGACTGCACGACTCTACAACTTCGCAATCATTAATCTTTACAACATTCAAAGCAGACTTTCTGTCTCTTCAGGCTAAATCAAAGTCAGAGGCGTAGCAGTGTTGATGTATTTAAGACACAGACGCATTTCTGCAGGAAGTCCCTCGACATTGTCATACACAGTCTCTCACACACGGCTATACATGCAGTGGGTCTCTCAGAGACTATTAACTGCAGTCCAGGGCTACATCTAACCTAACTAGAGCTTAGTAGTTGCCTTTAATCACTGATTTTGTATATGTTGTGTAAACATTGTATGACAAAATTACTCACAAAAAAAAAGATTTAACCTTTAATATATGGAAGCACATTAAACACAAACTAGCTTGGTATTGTTTTTAACTGTATGAAGTCATCAATGCTGTGTGGAACAATACTCACTCTTCTTTTTGTAAACAGTTGTATTATATAGAGGAGTACATATATAGTATACATAGGAGTACACACACACGCACACACACACACACACACACACACACACACACACACATATATATATATATATATATATATATATACACGTGCAAGTGTGAATGTGTGTATATTACACTTATAAATATATACTGTACTATATTACATAAAATATCAACTGTATACAGTGACTGTATACAGGCACCTGTACCGCAAGCCGTAGCTGCCTTCTGCTGTATACTTACAGTAATAAGCTGTAATTTAAATACAGTAATCTCCTGTAATTTACATAACTGTAAAAGTAATGCAACTCAATAGGCAGTAATTTACGAGAAGTGTGCACATGAAAAATTTGTCTTTTCATTTTTTCCAGACCTATGAACATGTTTACTTTTGAAAAATGTAAATAAAGTAAAAGAAGAACATAAAATAAACTAAAAGAAAAACAAAACAATATGAATGAACATGTTTATTTGCCTGTTTTGCACTGTATAGGTACAGAATTTCTCAAACATGCATTAGTATGTTTTACAGACATTTTAATATATAATTTAATTAATGCATTTAATTAATAATATTATAATGATATTAAGATAATTTGCACTAACATGACCAAAAACTGACATCTAGCAAACTCTACTTTTACACATATGTTAGGGTTCCAACATTTAAACAATAAAAAAAAAATCCAGTGCAAAACTTGATCAGCAGAATAAAAACAATGTTTTATCAAAATGTTTATGTTCTTCTAACTTCCAGTTGCTATCATATCCCATAATACTGCTCAATGCAACTACACAGTAATTATTATTCTTCAATTATTATTAAACATCACTGTGTTATTAAAGAAAATATCTTCAGATGAGTTTCACAATAAAATGATGAATACGGTATTTTACTGTAAAAATCTTGTGTTAAATACTGTGAAATCCTGGCAATAATTAACAGTGTAGAAAAATCTCATAACTTCAATGTTTTTAGATGGAAATTTTGTTTTAGTAATGAAACAGTTGTTCAACTAAAGCTGGCAGTTTAATTCAAACGACAAAAGCCAAACCATTTTCATTTGAGCCAAGAGACGCTGTTTTGCTTAGAAATGTTGTTTTTACTGTCGGCTTACAATAAAAGAGGTATGAGGTTTTGATACGACAGCAACAAAGTTATATTTAATGATAACTGGATGACAGAAATAATCAAAGTAATGTACCGTGACATGTTTATGAGCATGGTTTCAAGGAGTGTCTCTGAGCTGGATGAGCATTTTCTCTCTGTGAGAGGTGGGGGTGGTGGGACTTCATTGGTTAATATTATTTTGCCCCGCCTGCTGGTGCTGCAAAACTCACAAGATGTTTTGGAGGCAGGACGAAAAAGTAATTACCTTTTGATGTGTGATTACAGAAAAACAGACTTGTCTTTTAAATGTTATGATATGATGAATCACGTTTAATACAACCACAGACAATCTAACCAGATAAAAAAGATTCATTTTGATTTCACGCTGGCTATAAGAATGTTCTTTCCTTCTTTTATAAAGTTATGATTTCAGAGGTTTGAGGTTTTGTTGCAACAGTGATGATGTCACAAAGTTTGAGTCTGTACTTGACAAAAAATTGCATGCTATAGATCAATGTTATAGCTTTTGCCACTGATTAAAGGAGAATTCCACTGATTTATCAAAATTTCTGCAGAATTCAATGATAAAGATGTAAACAAAGTCATTCAGGGTGGTTTGATGTGAAGTGCTCCATTCTAGAGAAACTTACTGTTTCTTACTGTTAATCAGAATTGTTTACACAGTTCCTCACAGAGCAGGTACTAATTGGGTGGTGGATTCTCACCACTGCAGTAACACTGACGTGGTGGTGGTGTGTTAGTGTGTGTTGCGCTGGTCTGAGTGGATCAGACACAGCAGTGCTGCTGGAGTTTTTAAACACCTCAGTGTCACTGCTGGACTGAGAATAGTCCACCAACCAAAAATATCGAGCCAACGGCGTCCTGTGGGCAGTGTCCTGTGACCACTGATGAAGGACTAGAGGATGACCAACACAAACTGTGCAGCAGCAGATGAGCTATCGTCTCTGACTTTACATCTACAAGGTGGACTGACAATGTAGGAGTGTCTAATAGAGTGGACAGTGAGTGGACACAGTGTTTAAAAACTCCAGCAGCACACTAATTGTAGAACTACAAAGTGCACCTATATAGTAAGTGGAGCTCATACAATGGACAATAAGCGTAGAAACAAGAAGGTGGTCATAATATTATGCCTGATCGGTGTGTATATATATATATATATATATATATATATATATATATATATATATATATATATATATATATATATATAGTATGATTTTTATAATGCATCATTCTATACTCCGTGAGATATTAAAACCTGTACTGTATTAAAGTGGAATACTGATATGACAGAACTGGGCCATTAACATTTTCCCGCATGACTTTAGCTCTGCTTTTTCTTATATACATTGAACATTATTAGCTGATGTGAGGTTAAAAGTTCAGAGACATTTCTGAGACTCTGAATCAAATCCATTCCTGAAAACATTTCAGGACTTATTATATTACAAAAAGAAAGTCGGTTGGATAAGCATGTATGAAAGCACTTTCTTCCCTCTGGGCAAGCAGCTGTCAAAGCTGTAAGGTGCACAAAACAAGCCTGACCTGAACTCTGGGGATGGCATTCTCAGGACTTACTGCAGAAAAGTCCACAAACGCCGTGCCTGAAGAGATATTTACACTAGTGAGCATTAAAAAGAACCCGCTAACAGGCAGAATGTTTATCCCTGACACATAAAAACATGTTCAATAAAAGTGATTTGCTCATTAATAGACATACGCAGACAGAATTCCACTGGAGGTCCATGCTGTTCTTTCCATTATGTGGTTGGATTCCTCTCAGGTGTGTCTCGCTTGTGTTTTGAATGTCTGAAACCTGTGACTCAGCCTGGAATGCACGTCTATTCTCATCTCCTCCTATGAGTGAAATCAACCTCAGACATCAGAATGATAGCATCTCGCTTATTCTCAGGTCGTCCCTCAAGAAGATCCTCTTTTGAACGGTGGCATCTAAGCACATGGCAACCTTCAGTCCACATATAGAAGTCTAGTGTTGTTTTTGCTGCACTGTTTGAATATAGCTTTGTAATTACACACAATGACTTACGAAGTTACATAATGAATTACATGTACATTCTGCATAGGACAGGTTCCAGTCAACACTGACTTCTTCTGTTTATTTTGTAGTTAAAAAGTGATGAAAATATGGCAATTTGTAAAGGATGTGTGTATGTGTGTGAATATACATACATATATATATATATATGAATGTATGTATGTATGAAATATGAATTACTTTTTCTAAGTGAAAATAAACACACATCTGCAAAAGTTAAGGCACATTTTTTCTGTGTTAAACTCAGCAAATTAATAGAAACTGTGCACTAAAATGTGCTGGAAAATGGCATATTTAAATGCATTCTTTGTAGAGGATGTGAACTTGGTTTCACTTAAAAATCAACAAATGTAATTTGACCAGGGGGGGCTAAACTTTTGCAAACAACTGTATCTTCTCACCCAGGCAATTTCATTTCCTATGGAAGGAGGTGATTCGTAGCTGCTGTTACCCAAAGAAACACAGCAACAAATGAAGTATGATGCAGTGAAGCTCAGATAGGTACGGAGCACTGCTGGTGACATGCCATATAAATAAAAATAATGCATGGCCACGCCTTATTAACGCGTGGAAACAAGATCCTTATGTAAGCCGTGGGAATGAGATAATTAAGTTGTGCTGCCTTCTCTATTAGGAACAAATATCTAATAACCTAAAAAAGGGGGCGTGGCAGAGATAAAGCACACACCACCCTACTCAGTTCTCACTGGTAATCACCACATCGCTTCGCTCCTAATTTGCAAAAGAGTTAATCTTGGCTCAACTTAGTTGCATCACCAACTCGGGCTAAAAATCCCCATAATCCTGAATATCCAGCAAAACAAATATGCACACGAGAAAACGTATCAGCTTTGCTTACGACAGAATGCGATAGCAGTGTTTTGTTGAAAACACGATTCATTTTTCCCATCGAGAAAAACTGCACAGATCCAGAATTCCTTATATGGTCATCATGGTCATTGCAGTCAACTCTGACTACAACATGATTCGCGACTTCAAAGTTCTGTTATGACTTGTTGCCTGCTGATATGAACATACAGTGATGGTTAAATCGCATCTAAAAATATATCTAAAATGTTGAATTACACTTTTTTTCACAAGTCGTTTATTTGAAGTAAAGAACCAAACTGCCATTTTTGAAGACTGTAAGAAGATCCTCACCATAGCAACAAGCAATATCAACATCAGCTCCCTGTGAGTGCCTATAGGTGGGCCTACCAAGAGCGAAGCATTTGGAGTAAAGGGCCCTGAAATGTGTTTGTTTTTTCCTCACAAAATCCTGCTGCAGTCTGGACCTGTGAATTTGTTCTAGTTTGATCTACACATGAGCTCTCGGCACGACCGTCGAAAGACAACAGAGCGCGGTGAGGAACATTCCTCACAAGTTTAATTTGACTTCAAATAATCACAGGGTCTTCAAAGGGTCCCTCCACGAGGACTGCAATATAATCCAGCCAGGGTGTGAGTCTGCAACGAGGAAAATTACGCACCTTACATCACTGAAACAGCTAATACGCCCCCCACTGACAGCTTTGAATGAGTCAAGATAAATATTAGCCCAGCAACAAGGCCTAATAAATCTACTATGAAAATATTCAAGTTGTTAAAAATGGGACAAGATATTTGAGCCATTTCCAACGTTCCTGCTACAGTATGTATTTGGATGAGTACATATTCACAAGGACATTCCTGTGCAGTCGTTTCCCACGAGAACCTGTGAGGAGCTTTTTGTCCTGCCACTGAAGCTGCACTGTTGTTATGTTGTTATGAATGCCACATGATGACATATTTTCATACCTGTTTGTTTTTTTTTATCTCTCTGGCTTTCATCTTGTCATTACTATAGAATGTTCTCACATCAGAGGTCAACACTGAACATAGAATCCTGCCGTGCTCTGTTTTCAAACCCTCTAGCACAACGCAGACGGAAAGTATTTCACTCAAGGCAAAATGCATGATGTGCTGTAACTCTGCTTGAAGAATGTACAAAAACATTCAGGTAATTACAAGCTGTGCGTGGCTTTAACTTTCACTATGTAAAATGTAAACATTCAACCTCCTATTTATCGATTTAAAATAAACAAGTACTTAAACAATAATACAGCCACCACAGCGATAGTTTTGAAAAGAAAAAATCAAATTTGCATTTATGTTACACTGTTTAGCACAGCTAAAAACACTAGCAGTGGTCACCTTGATCCTTGAATTTTGTCTGACCATGTTTATAGAAAACATGTAAGAAACCACATAAGCAAGTCTATTTGAGATTATTTAACAGCTTAACACAGTTTGAAATGTGTGTGATAATTTAGACAATGCTAATTTCAAGCTTTGGTCCTCCTTTGCAGCCTCCACTCACCTGGGAAGGCTTTCCACAAGATTTTGGAGTGTGTCTGTGATAATTTGTGCCAATTTAGTTAAAGGAGTCCAAGCCCAAATAGCCGAAATCCTGAAAAAAATCAGCTCATTATCCCTCCTCCACCAAACTTTGCTGTTAGCGCTATGCATTCTGGTAGGTGGTGTTTTACACCACTCCAGCCGACACTTGGCATTGCGCATAGTGATCTTAGTACCATAATCCATTGAAATGATATTTTCTAAGTTGTATTGGCTCCACACACCCCGTCTCATCTCCAGGCTTTTTATTTTATTGCTCTGTTTTAAAACATTAATTATGAAAATGTACAGATATGGATTTTTCACCTAGGAAAAACATATGTAAGGTACACGATTGAACCTTAAAACCACTGTTATACTTTTCAGGGAATATTTACACTGTTTGTACCTTGATGAAGGAAAATGTACCTACACAGAACCTTTATTTCATGGAAGTCATGACAGATTTTGTTCAGTAATATAACATGTGTCATCATTACTGGTAATTGTCATAACACATGATGTGTGATGTCATATACTAATTTTTGCTGTCTAGCTAGCCATCATGACATGAAACATTATGCTGTCTTTTACCACATTCGCTGTTGAGCTTTTTGACTGAAATAACATTATTATTGAGTAAAACTGGGCAGAAAACTCAAGGACTTTTTGTTTACATATAAATGATAAAGTTTATATTGTATTTGGTGGATCCTCTACATGTGTGCCTGGCATGGAAAAGTTTGAGAGCTCCAAAAATGTACTGGCTGTCAACCACATCTGTGCTAAGGTTGAAATGGCCTTATGACATTTGCCAAACAATACAGCTGTTCACTTTTTTATGTATGACTAAACAAGTGTTTTCAGTAGCAAGTCCATATCTATGGCCAGCAGATAAGTGGTGTTATTTCCCATGTCTGTGACCCCTGGTGGTCCGTGCCTGTTCTTGGGCCTACAGCACTGGCCCAGACCCTGGGAGCAGACGCCGGATCAAGCGAACGCTCCGTCTAGACGAAGATGCTGTACCTGCATTCCTTCCCCAGCGACTCATACCAGCCAGCTTAAGGCTGCTTGTTGAGCAACACCAGCACGCACGTGGGCCGTGTGCGGAGTGTGACACACTCTGGAGCTCAGGCTTTTTCACTGTTTGGTCTGCTCGCGCTATTACAGCTTGCCTCACATGCTGCTTTGCTTCATATAAATGCCACATGTCAACATTGGGCTACCCGCAGCCCCCGCGGCCCCCGCACCCAAACGCTTTTAACCCTCTGCCCTCCACACACACTCAAAGGCCGTGCGCTACACACACGCAAAGCCTCCAATCACGTAATTACACTGCCCACCAGAGACGTGTCATTTTAGGTTAGTAACTAACCATTGAAACGTTGACTGACTCTGCAATTTGAAAGGCAAATGACAGACGCTCGGCGCTGTTTGCTGCGTTTAGACTCTGCTGCGCTAGGCTGAAATGAGAAGGAGCGCTGATGTCACTGTTAATGAGTTTCTCCAGAGTCCTCGTGGAGATTGGAGGAAATTAAAGAGTGAGGCCTGCCCTGGATCCCTACAGTCCTCTATTCACAAAGAACTCATTTACAAGGTCTTACACTGCAAAAACATGACATCTGGCAAATGAGCGAATTTTAAATGGGAAGTCCAATAATTTCTTAAAAATTCTGCATAATTTAGTGGTTGAGATTATACAAGTTATTTCAGTATATATTTTAAGTGGTCTTATCATGCAAAGTTTAGAAATAAAGTGAGAAGTATCCGAAATGTATGACTTTGTAATAAGAATACTATATGACTATTTAATCTAAAATGATTTCTAGTTTTTTACTTTTTACTCATATTTAGTTATTTGACGTGATATTTACTTGCACTAGCAGATAAAGGTCCTAATACATTACGGTTCTGTTCAGGTACATTTTTCATTCATCAAGGTACAAACAATGTAAATGTTCCCTCAAAGGTACAACAGTGGTTTTAAGGTCTGATTGTGAACCTTAAATAAGTTTTTCCAGGTGAAACGTTTGTATTTGTATCGTTTCATAACTGAATATTATAAAAAGAACAATAAAATAAAAAGCCTGGAGACGAGACGGGGTGTGTGGAGTTAATACAACTTAGAAAATATAATTTCTGTGGATTTTGGTAAAGGTACTGAGATGGAGCCTTGAGGGTCCCACCCCAATGACAAGAGGGGTCCTGCCCCAGTGACAGTTTACAACTTTTATTTCTGTGAGTGTTCAGAGAAAAATTAGATTGTACTAGCATCATTTGCTCGTTAGAGACCAGGCAAAACATCCATTAAGTACCAGTCATTAATGTTCCATGAGATATTTTTGAGTAAATTAGATATGAAATAATCCATTTGTTTAAGGAAGGAGAAAGTCAGAGAAAAATAAATGAAAAGCAGGTGTTTTCAAAACTGGAGTTCAAAAAAGTAAAAAGCTCCACAGAAAATGGGACTCCAAACAACTGCAGGGCCGTAACTAGGATCAGAATTTTAGTGAGGTCCATTTTGCAAAAATGGGACCTACATCTCATAGAGAATAAAACAACTGTTAAACCAACCATAAGTTTGTCCTTTAGGGTTTTTTTGCCAAATCATTCCTCCTTTTTTTACCCATCCATAACTCTTATGCACCTTTTCCTTTCATTTGTTCCCTCTAGTCTTCCATAAACTGATTTGACTCCAATTGCCCTGTTTATTTATTAATCACTGAACAATTTATTTATATGTTTATTTTTTGGCTAAAAAATGTTGAAACCTACATTAAATCAAGTGATAGTTTTTAATTGATTTTATTTCCTTTACTTCTCTCTCTCTCTCTCTCTCTCTCTCACTCTCTGCTTGTATCTTTTGCATCTCTGTCCTCACTCATTACTGAGAAAGCACACATGAACGTACATTATAAAAGGCTGTCTGTGTAGCTACTCAAACAGTTAGTGGGACAAAATACAGCCTAATATACCTGCTGATTTTTTAATAATGTTAGCTACTTGATACTGTACCATCAATGTGCTGGTTAACAGTGAACTTTCTCATGAGGGTTTGTAATATGTTATGTGTAGTTAACAAACACAATTTTAATTTCTCATCCAATCACTAATATAGCCAACTACCGAGCCTGTAGCCTAAACTGAGCAGCTACTGGAAATAGATTAAAGCATACTGATTTGTCTAGCAGCATTGTGAGTGCTCCAAATACAAAAACGAATAATGGAGTTAACATTTTACAAGCATAATATGTAAATTATGCTCATAAACGCTTACATTTTTACTGTAGTGATGTTATATGTTTGCCTGTAGCAAGTGTGCAGCATACCTGAACACCTCAAGAAGTCAAAGTTACTCTGGTGCTCAGGGCTGTGTAGCCTCTCGTACAGACAGAGACAGAGTGGGCAGTTAAGTCTAAGGCCGAACCACAGCTGTCCTATGGTCAGCTGAGAATCAGTCACAGTTCACTATGTAGTTTCATTGCTTTTTTCCAAACAGAATCTCACAAAACCCTTCAGAAACTTTCGTGAACATGACGTGCACTGAATACTGATGCAACTACGGATAGCAATGGTTGCTCAGCAGTTTTTGGAGGGTTGAAGAAAATAAGGCGGACCTTGGCAGATTTTGATTGGCCATAATACAGTGACTGCGCTCACAGAAAATAAATCAAATTCCATACCAAAAAAAAATGACCCATAATAATTATTCTGCCCCATTTGATTGGGTAGGTCTGTGACACTGTGGCTGTGGCCCTGAGTAGACTGTATTATCATAACAGCGTTATTTCTATGTTTAATCTCATGAATGGAGAAAAGTGAAAAAAAAAATCATCTGAAACTGCTGAGGTCCAGACCGCTGTGTCCTAGTAGCTAGTTATGGCCATGAACAACCGTACAAGACCTGCTAGACCACCAAAACTGTTCCCATCAGATAAACAGCACCCTTTAATCATACAAAGGGTTCTTTGAATGTTCATGGTGCTATAGAGAACTGTTTTCTCTGGTAAAGAACCCTTAAAGAACCGTCATTTTCCAGAGCGTAGGCAGCATTTTCTCCAGTGTAGTTGTTCTACAACAGAGATGTTGAGGAGTAATGACTATTTCATATGTAACTTCTACAAATGTAAGATGAGGTGAAGTCTTCACACTGTCACACTTTGAATCTAACATCATCCATGCAGGTGCTCTGAGCTTTTCAGGCCAATAAGCACCGAAACCCGCCAAGCACTGATGTTTTTATGATGTTGGATGAGCCTCACTCTACATTTGCAAAGGTTAAACGCTGATATAACTCACCTTGGCACTCCGTTCTTGCCAACTATCTTTTAAACACACCAGCCAAATGGATATCTTTCTCCTTTTTTTTACCTTTTTTTGAGGAAAAGGGGGTCCCGCTGAGAGTAGTTAGCATTTTCATGATGTACTGCAGAGCTCCTAACCTTTAAGAATTGCAAAACATTGAGTCACAAAGGGAGTAAATCAAAGTGAATTACTGAAAAAATCTGTTCCATGAAGGTTTACAGTAATTGCATAATGCCTTGGGAGCCGGAGAACGGACTCAAAATGATGAAAACTTCAATGGTAGACGCGGGTGATAAATTTGAGGATAGCTCTGTTCCAAAGTTTGCGATTGTTTTCAGTTATACAGAGATTCAGGCCTCAGTAGATTGGAACAGTGTTGCGGTACTGTAGCTCAGCTGGATAATGCTTTTGCCTGAAATCTGAGATGAACAAGGTCTTTGAGTTCTTCAGCTAGAATGAGCGTTTTCCTCTCATGCCACGACAGTTTGTGGCTGGTATGTGAGTTCAAAGTCCAGGGAAAAAAAAACAGTGAAGCTGCTGCAAAGTTCTTTAAAATGCATGATTAAATTAAATTATCAAGCTTTTCAGTACTCTATTCAGATCTGTTAACCCTTTAAAATCCCAGGCTTATTACCTACTAAGGCTTATTACTCAGTAACTACAGGGACTCCAGTGCAAACTGGCTGAGCTATTCTTAGGTTATAGAAGTGTGTAATAAAATTTTGAGCCCCTGGCAAGCCATGGCCTTCGAAAGGGTTAAACCAATAAAAAAACTTACAGTTCCCCCTTTTACCCAAATGCAGTCAATCAACCAAGTCATGTTTAGTATCTGAAGTTTGCCTCAACAGTTATTCACTGGAGCTACAAGGCTAATGTTGCTAACAAGCAACGGAAGCTTGTACCCAGTCGGGAACCTTCAGGGCCTCCTATGATCTCTGTGAAATAATTTTAAAAAATTTTTTTAGGTTATTATTATTTATATTTAATAGAATCATCTTCCTTGTTGTACCTGAACACTGCAAGTACTGTGGCACTGTACTGTGTTTTATTGTTCAGTTTTGTTGGAAACAAAACGGTTAAAATCTTGAAACGCCCAACAGAAAATTATCCAGTAAGGATTATTTCTCTCTGTGGTATCTAGATAAATACAGACATGGAAGATCTCCCATTGATTAGGACTGAACTGAAGGCCTAACGTGTCTGATTAACCACCAACATAATTAGGAAGTGACAGTGGAATCAACCAATCACACTGTGTAAAGCGCCGCCACTGGACTCTGGAGCAGTGGAAGCGTATTCTGTGGAGTGATGAATCACACTTCTCTATCTGGCAGTCTGATGGACGAGTCTGGGTTTGGCGAATGCCAGGAGAACATTACCTGCCTGATTGCACTGTGCCAGCTGTAAAGTTTGGTGGAGGAGGGATGATGCTATGGGGTTGTTTTTCAGGGGTTGGCCTAGAACCCTCAGTTCCAGTGAAGGGAAATCTTAATGCTTCAGCACCAAGACATTTTGGACAAATTTATATTTTCAACTTTGAGGGAACAGTTTGGGGAAGAACATTTTCTGTTCCAGCATAATTGTGCCCCAGTGCACAAAGCAAGGTCCATAAAGGCATGGCTGGGTGAGTTTGGTGTGCCTGGCCCGCACACAGCCCTGACCTCAACCCCATTAAACACTTTTGGGATAAACTAGAACGGAGATTGTGAGCCAGATCCTCTCATCCAACATCAGTGTCAGATCTTACAAATGTTCTTCCGGGTGAATGGGCTAAAATCCCCACAGACACACAACAAAATCTTGTAGAAGCTTCCCAGAAGAGTGGAAGCTGTTATAGCTGCAAAGGGGGACCAACTCCATATTAATGCCTATGGATTTAGAACGGGATGATCAGAAAAGCTCCTGTAGGTGTAATGTGTAGGTGTCCCAATACTTTTGTCCATATAGTGTATGAGTCGTAGTCTAACCAGGTTTCAGTTAGTTGTTATAAATAAATAACAGCAGCAAATCTACACCAGGAGTCTTTTCTGAAAGAGTCACTGTAAAACTGCTACGAAGTAAAATATAGTAAAATATATATTAATGTCGATTACAAACTTCAGATAAAACATACAGAACACCTTTTAAAAGCTTAAAACACCCACATTTAATCTAGAACCAGCAAAACTGTTAATGTGCACCAGAATTAGCTTAGAGTTTTGACATTTGTGGCGGAAATTGAAGGTCTAGCGGTCAACTAGCATTGCTAACTGCATGCCTAAATAGTGATGATTTAGCACAATGCTAATTGAGAGCTAGGCCTCAACCTGTGTTGTTGTTAAGCTGTCTGAAATAGACTTGCTTATATGGTTAACACTGTATGACGTACTGCTATCTGGACAAAAATGGACTTCAACATGGCTACTACTACGATTTTAGTTCTCTGACATATTTTGTCAATTTTTATAGATAAACTTTGGTCACAAAACATGTCTTGGCTGATTGACTATGTTCGGGGTTATCGTGGGATGAGTTTTGGGGGGAGGAGTTAGGGGAATATGTAAAATTCACTTTTCCACTGAACCTACTCTTTAAAGTTCAAAAACCAGTAAACTGTATGATTGTATCACCTGACCCCCTCAGTGCTGGTTCATTCAAACCAAAAACTAAAGGCTATGCAAATGTCTGTCGAGAACGGATCCCGCGTCCTTCTCCATGACCATCCGCGGCTATTGAAGGCTTTGGGTTTGAAGTTGTTGAAGTGGTGTCATTAGCCGGGCCCCGCTGCATTATCTAAATGGGTACACAGAATGGAGAATGTGAAGGAGTGAAGGACCCTTCGTTACTCACGCATTGTCATGCAGGCCTGCGCTTTGATTCGGCCTGATAAACATTCCTGCCCAAACAAAGAGTGTGTTTGTTTAAGGCCAAACAAACACCTGAGGCAGGTTCACCATGGGGGGGTGTGTGTTGGGGGAGTACTGGGGGGGGGCTGCGCTGGCAGACTCCAAGCCTCCAGCTCTCACTGTTTCACTTTATTATGGGAGAGAGACACCAATTCACCTGAATAGAGCCTGCAGGACCCCCGCTCCAGACGGCAGCACGACGCTCCAGACGAGGGATTTGCGTGTGTATGCGTGTGTGTTTGTTTTCATACAAATGTCCTCACTTTGAAAGAAAAACAGAGATAAAACAGGTTTAACCTGCACAACAACACACTCCTGGCTTATAAAATGCCTTTCAGAAAACAGAAAGTTTAAGATGACATCTTTCTGGCGACTGAAGATAAAGTCAGAGTTGGAAAATTCTTACGTATAGTTGCTAACATACAGTCATATGCAAAAGTTTAAGCGCTCCTGGTGAAATTACATGCTTTGATGATTTTTTGCATGTTTTAATGCACAATTACTGTTCATTAGCTAAATTTAACATACTGGAAAGAAAACAAACATGTGGCATGTGCAAAAGTTATGGTACACACACACAAATATATATATATGTGTGTGTGTGTGTGTGTGTGTGTGTGTAAAGGAATGGCCCCTGTAAATATATGCTTGGTGCATTAACTTCAAATTAAAGTTAAGAAAGTTAATTCTAATAAGAATAATATAATGAATAAAAATTATTAATATAAAAATAATTATTCTTATCTTATTAATTGTATTGTTATTACATACAGGTACTTGCATATGTATATATATATATATATATATATATACTTGCATAGTGAAATTGAAAAAGGGCAGATGTTGCCATATATTGCTTTGATTCATTTTAATCAAAAATCTATTTGAAACCCAGTTCAAGTGCAGCTTTTTTCCACATAAAGTATATTTTTGGTTGAACTGATGAAATATTTTAGTGTATATATATATAGACCTCATTAGCGTTAGTATTATTATAAATATGACCACACATCCTGACATTGTGTGTGTGTGCATAGTAAATGAGCAATAGCAGTGACGTTAGGTCACCTGCACAGACCACAGTCTGCTACTCACAATAGCAAAAGCACGACAGCTTGTGCTCACAATAGCTCTCAGTCAGGCTCCTGTGAGAAAGCCCCAGACACAATGGGGATGCAGCACACAGCAGGTTACTTTCTCATATTTCCACTAATCCCTGCACTAATGCAGACGAAGCAAAACAATATCATTACTTCTATCCAGTATCTGACATTAAGGCAAAAAAGGACGGATCATATTTCACATCTACAGTGACTGCTTCATTAAAAGTTAGCAGTTCTAATAGCTGTGATTACTTGTCATGTAAAGTAACAGGGAGGACAAATTCCTGAGGATGTGTGAACACTGGAATACTAATCAGCGGATGACAGGCCCGGTGATTTAACGTAACTAATGACTCCCATTAGCAGCACATTTTCACACCCTGCTGATAGAAATCTGATGTTTGCCGAGACCCAGTTTCACACCTTCCCTGGAGGTGCGACAGCCTTTTGTGAGACACAATAGCTTCATTAAGGAATGAAAATGATTTAAAACTACCAAGTAGTTGGCAGTGATATCAGTGTCAAAACACTGTCAGGGCTATAATGCTAACTTACAACAACATATTCTGTTGAGTGCTGTTTGAATAACATCGCTCTTGCATTCTATAGTGGAAAAAATAGTGGTGGAATCTGGAGCGGCGTGTTGTGAAACACAATCACTTCATTAGATAATGCATATTGCATAAAAGCAGCAACAAGATTTGACTGGACAGGACAGCTAACAAACCCACCCACTGTAATACTGGGGGTATAGAAATGATAAGTGCATTGATCTGAAGGTTTAGGAATGTTAGAATAAATGATAATCAATTATAATCACTTCCAATGATGTATGCATTCATTATTTTGGCCAAAATAAAAGTCAAATCTAATAAAAACTTGGTGTGTTGTTTTTAATATCTAGAAGTGACTCTACTGTTGTGGCTACCAATGGTGTCCCACAACTCTGAGGTCAGGAAAATGTATTCAAAATAAGAGTAAACCACTGAAAGTCAATGTCTGTATATTACTTGTTCTATTCCGAAATTAATCTAAAAATAAGTGCTCATTTTTATTTTTCAATTTTTATTTTTTAATTTTTATTTTAGTGATTTTTAGCCATGTTGTGCATGAAAAACAGCACGTCATAGGAGGCCCCTTAAATGGCCAGGGCCCACCGACAGGCCCACAGTTTTATTATACACTTCTGTAAACTAAGAATAGCTCAGCTAGTTTGCACTGAAGTCCCCGTAGTTACTGAATAATGAGACTTAGTCTGTAAGAAGTCTGGGATTTTAAGAGGGTTAAATTGTAAAAATGCATGAAAATCATGGTCTGTCATGTCTCAAATTCTTTTAAATGTATACATACCATTTCAATTCGACATTGTATCCCAGTGGTTACAGAATCATAAAATGTCAATGTCTTTTTTAAAAATGACTTCTTGTATGGATTTCTTAAAAGAAAAAAGTCTCAGAAGTCCCCGGTTAGTGAAATCTCTTTTTATTTTTATGATGAACTTGGTTAAAAAACTCTGACAGCTTCAGGGGTCACCAGCAACATCAGTGGTGTTACTTGTGAAACATAAAGTGAGTTTAAGATTGAAAATGCAACGCTTACAGTTTTCTACATGCAAATCACTGCTGTTTAAACAAAACCTTCCAAAAGGTAACTTTACAGGACAAGGGAAAACGTTCTTAACATTTAATGGAAGTAAACAGAGAGATTTCTGTTTGTCTGGCCATTTCCGTTGGTCTGGTCATCATGAAACACAACATAAAGGGCAACTGCCTTTTTCACAGTATGGCAAAAAATTAAAAAAAAAGACAAGGCAGACAAAAATGGAGATACAAGGATTTGTCCTGACAGCAACAAAATTTAACTTTTACTATATTTTTCAGAAAACTTCAGATTTTAGAAATTGTCAATGGTGTTACAGTCAGTGGTGTAACTTTATTGAATTGTATTAAAATAATTAAATTGAATCAAATCATGGCAAAGATTGAGATGTCATGATGCACTGAACATTTTCTTAAAGAACCACAATCCAATCACTTAATTAAATTAAATAATCAGATTATTATTACTGTAATTATGTCAAAATCATAACATTATGGTCCTGCTATTCTGGTTTCTTTGTTGAGACCCAAACCAAATCTGAACAACAGCATTTGGACCAGCTGTTTTCCTGAAGAGCTCAGCTATGCTGAGGTATATTTAGGTGCCTCCTAGATTTCATCTGACCTCTAATAAGACTTGACCTACTGACCCATTTCACTCACTCATTGATCCATTTCGTCACCATGTCATTCTTCGCCTAAAGTGATGGAATCTCAGAAATATTTACAAGGCAAAGTGAATCAGAACAGTGTGTGGGAACATGTGCAGTTCTATCTTGCAAAAGTTGCAAAACAAAACAACAGCAATAAATCAAGAGCTGGCACCAAAGCAATGCAGGCTTGGCATGCGTTTCTCTACAAGGTGTTCCGTGAGTGATGCATGACCGAGCGCTGTGAGGGGTGTGTAGAAGGTGCAGGAGAACATAACATGAAACGAAGAGCAAGGAACCCGTTCATTATCTTAACAACCAAGCCAGCAGAACTGGAATGGGTGCCAGCGGCATTGTCCCCATAAAAACACACGGCATGTCCTCTACTGTATCAACGGGGTCGGGCGCACTACTACACATCAAACAGACGCTGTAAGGCCACCACACCTCCTCGAGGAGCTGCACACTGACTAAACACAGCCACGGCCGTGCTGAGTGTTTGTTCGGCAGTAAAATGGAAGAATAGGGGTATATTGTTCATCCTGTTCCAGGCTCCTGTTTATGAGCTAGTGGGCATGAGGGCCAAGCTCAGGTTGGAAACTTGATTTTTAACAACTCTGGCTGAGAGGAACAGTTTATGGAGTCGAGGGTTTGATATGAAGGTTTGGCTTGGCTTGGAAAATCCAAGATTATTTTATTTATTTATTTATTTTTGTTCACGAAGGTACACACAATGTAAATGTGCCTTCAAATGTACAACATTAGCTTACACAATTAGTACATTACATTCACTGTCCCAGGCAAAAAGTAAGTTTGTACCATTTTTCATAGCACAACGTTTTAAAATAGAAAATAAAAATAAAAGTCTGGAGTCAAGTCAGGGTATATGTATGGAGTTGATGCAACTTAAAAAACTACAGTTGCAATGGATTATGGTACAGTTATGAAGGCACTGAGATGTATCCTTGAGGGCACCACCCCAGTGATATGAGAGGTACCACCCTAGTGACAGTTCAGTACCTTTTTCTGAGATTGCACAGGTGAACTGGGTATTTTTAAAAAAACAATAGATCTTACAGTGAATCTTTGTCACATGTTTAATGTTATTCTTACAGGTATGTTTTATATTGAAAGGTTTGCAAAAAAATACATGCAGAAACGCAAATTGGATGTTATTAGCTTAAATTTGCATACATTTAAATATGAGTAATATCTCCACCTGCTTTTTGAGTGATCCTCCTACTTTTTGCACCCTCCTCCCTCAAATGCATACGCATGAGTAACGGCTGCGCATTTTGCGTTTTACCATGTACACGGTCAATAAACTGCAGATTTTAAGCACGTGCAGCAATTTCATTCATGACACGCTGACAGAATGTGTCCGATTTATACCTGAAACTGGTACAAAAGGCTCAGTACATCGGGCTCTCCGTGTTTGATCTTATTTTATTATCTCATGTCCTGCAGAAATGAATACAAAAACTATTCTCCGTAATTCTCTACCTCAAATATATCTCAAATATGGAAACATAAAAAAAAAACTGGAATTTCTCCATTTTCTTACCAAGACCTCTCTATTATCTTAAAATATATCACTGTTGAAGTTATCATCTCAGTTATCACTTACATAATACAACCAGAGTTTAGCCCCCTTATTGCTCCTAAGAAATAAACCAGTCCTAAATGAACTCTAGATCATCATAAAACAAGAGTTTAGTCTCAGGAGATTCGGACTCTGTCAGAATTCCACCTCAAATAAAGACAGATTAGAAGTATGTTTAAAATTAGCTTGACTACCTGATTAGCCTCAGTTACCCTCATAAACTGGTCACATGACCAAATATCATACAACACCCATCAACGGCAGATACTTACCCACGGTTTTCTGGGGTTTCATAACAGTTCTGTGCAGCCATTTCCAATTTAATTACGTCAATCTGGTATTGAACTGCATGTACCTTTACACAGGGCATGGCAAGCTGCCGTTGTCATGAACTTGAACACACAACACAAATGGTAGGCCAAATCTCCCCTTCAGGCTCTTATTAGCTGTTTGAGCTTGTAATTGCCTCACAGCTGCCTCAAGATCATTTAGCGTTATCCTTTACTTAAGCAAAACAGACAACAAACACCGTGAAGGGATTATAGAAACAGGCTCATTACAGCAGGCATCAAACTATTGCAGAGCACACATGATTCAGCAGAGCAGGTTCGTGAGGCCTGGACTGGAGATTTCACCCTCAGAGTGGAACCACATGGTCTGGGACCACAGCCCTGAAGATAAAACAAGGCCTGTGTCTCAGTTCAGCTACTATAGACTTTATTCTTAAACACTTCATAAACTATGTTCTTACATACGTTATAATCTGTATTCTTGTAAATACTATATACTGTATGCTTATATATGCTGTGCACTGTATTGTTCTTCACACTATAAACTACATTCTTCCATACAATATGTACTATATTCTTATATACACTATAAACTGCACTCTTATATATACTACATTCTGTATTCTTGTATACACTGTATACATTATTATATCTATACATTATATATAGGTGGTGACACTTGTCTATTAGATCAGGCCTTCAATTCATGAATAAATGTCAAAACTTGGTTACAAAATGAGAAAAAACATTTTTTTGACAATGCTAATTTCTGCTAGCACCCTTATAAGACTTCTGATGATACTTCTGTCCAGCTCCTGAAGGCCTAACTAATAAGTAAGCTCGCTTGGCTGGTATCTACTTAGATGCCATGGGGGAAAAATCCTGATTGGATAATTTTCTATTGGGCATTTCAAGATGTTAACCTTTTTACTTCCAACTAAAACTTAACAATGAAATAAAAGCATTACCACAATACTCACAGAGTTTACATCTAACAAACATAATGACTCTATTAATTAAAAATGAACACAAATTATAGACATTATTTTTTGATTGCCAGAAATTATTAGGCCTGGAATGCCCTGAAGGCATGGAATGCCCCGAGGGTCTCCCACTAGTATATCGCTGCTCTCGGAACGAAACCTCGTATCTACAAAATGGTAACTTTACAGGAGAAGGAAAAAACACAATTTACTTGTAATGTAAGTCAATGCAATCAGGGTTTTTGTCCAAGTAATTTTGGGCTGTTTCTTTTAGACCATTCATCATGAAATTTACACACAATGTAAAGGGCAACAGTTATTTTTAAATCATGTCAAAAACTGAAAAACGACAAAAATTGAGATATGAGGATTTTGTTCTGCCAGCAATAACTGCATCAACAAATGTGATCATCCTAAATTTTTGTTACTTGGTTTATGGGCCATTTCAAAAATGTCAAACTACAGCTTCCTCTAAAGGCTTCTCCCCTTCCACTCTACAGCAGACTGCAAACATACATACAATGCTGCACCTTTCATTTTTGTATGTTTGTAGTACGTTATCTGTACACTAAACAGCAAACTACATCCTGTTTCATTTTTCAGTATGAACATGCTAATCAAAGTATAAGTGTCTGGTATACTACAGGAGTTCTCAGCTAAAACCTTGTATGAGAATCATGACCAGAGCAACAAGTGTAGTTGAGTGCAGTGTAGTTCCACTCGGCTTTGGGTTACATCACAATGTAACACAATACTAATTGTGTAGTAATGAATAGAGAAAGTTAGCATAGCGCTTGAAGCCACAAGTGCCTAAACAGAGCACCTGAATACAATTCTGAATGGCCCACGCAGTTGAGTGTCTCTGGTTTTTATTAATGTCTCACGTCATCCATGAAACAAGAGGTCAAAATATAGCTGGCCTAGCAGCCAACATCGGCCGTCATTGTTTATAGAAATATGCCCATAATCCTCCATCACTCCCCCGGGGCTCGTATACATGAACAATACATTCCAGCATGAGAAAGGAGCGATTCCTCCAGCAAAACGTGCGATTTGTATTCCTGGAAGAAAGCCTGCTTGGACACATGGGGTGCTTAAACATACATTACCAAACCCAGCGCGCTACGTTGATGTTTTTTTAGATATGCGTCAGGGTCTGTGGGTTTCAAAACCTAAACAGCAAGAGTGTACAAGGAGATGTACTCAACCAGTCATTATCCCTGTTTGGATATTGACCAGCTGACGCAGTCTAGCCCATCTGAATCAGCGTGCAGAGTGAATGTCTGCTATTTTCTTTGGACGCAACGTTGATTAGCAATCAGGCCTGAGGGCATCTCATATGATACATTCAAAATTAAAGGCAGTCTAAGAGTAGTTAGGACTAGGTCTTCTCTAAAAACACTGCTTATTTGAAGGAAAGTCAGAATAGCACAATTTCTCCCTTTTCCCAAATGTAGCAGATCAACTATGTGGTGTCTGAAGTTTGCTTCTTTAGTTTTGCACTTGTGCTACAGCTAACAAGTAATGGAAGGTAAAGTGCAGATAAAATTCGAGCCTCAAGGTGGCGGCTACAACTGTTTTTAGCTGTGCTACATACATCTTTCCATGTTTATAGACAATAGTATGTCATACAGTGTCATAAACCACATAAGCAAGTCTATGTGAGATTACTTTCCAGCTCTGCGCCAAGCGTGTGGTGATTCACGCAGTTAGCGCGAAGCTACTTGGCAGCTATAAGCTTTCATTACTTGTTAGCTGCATTAGCCTCCAGTTCAAAACTAAAGAAGGAGACTTTATTGGCTACATTAGATTTTTTTGCCAAGCTTCTTTAACATGTAGAAGACAAAAACTGAACCTAGGTACCTTGAGGTAATGTTTCTTGAGAAAATCAATACACCGACCTTGAAAACATTGATCAGTATAGCTCAGGGTGATTGTTAGGTACTTGCATAATCTGTATTCTATTCATATGTTTCTGTGAGTCCCATGGAGAAGACACGGTAGAGGATTTCTTGGCAGATTGAGGAAGGATTCTTGTTAATTCAATAGAGACAAGGTAATTACACCCATTCTGGCATATCGCCCTCTCAACGAGAGAGAGAGAGAGCTATGATGAAGACAACTGCAGCCCCCACTGCACTAGGCACTGATTCTGTGCTTGGTTGTCAGTGGAGGCCTCCACTGAAATGGAGAAGACGTCTGGTTCCTATCACCATCACTGTGAACAATTCTAACTTAAGTTTCTCTGGAATGGAACATTTGTTTACCTCTTGACCAGAAATTTAGAAAAATCAGTGAAATTCCCCTTTAAGTCCTTAATATTCCCCAAAAATCAATAATAACTTCCAAAATAAGCATCGAATACTTTTTGAAACAGTTTTATAGATTAAAAGTACAGCAGTATTAAAACATACTCCATATGTGGGTCCACATTTCAGTTCCTCACTCTCATACCTACAGAACCAGTATATTAGCTATATATTAAGTATTGAATAATAAGTTTTAAGATGAATAACTGAATGATTGTAAGGGGTTAAAGCTGGGTAGCTATGGTGTGTGCAGGTGGACAGCAGGTCCTTTTGGCACGGTTGGTGTGGTCACCGTCCACCATCCATTCACTCCTACATCTGTGTTCAGGCAAACAAACCCTCACCAGGCTGCCCCCCCCACCCCTCCAAGCTCGAAGCTGTGTGTCAGACCCGGGATCAGATCCAGACCAACATCATCACTGCTCACACTCAGCACCCCACACATACTGTAAACACACATAAACACACACATACACATACAGCACTGTGCAAAAGTCAGAGACCGTCCTTCATTATTTAATCTCCGGTCAAATCAGCCCTTAAAAGTAAATATTAATTTCTAAGGAGATTAGATATTAGATATCCACTTGCATAAGGAAGAAATATGTTAATGTTAAAATTATTGAGACACAGAGAAAATGAGACTCCTAACAACCACCTGGGAGACCTGGTGGACCACCAAAACTGCCCCATCAGATAAACAGTACTTAAAGCTTTCATCTTTGAGAGAGAGGAGAAAATCAAGCTGCTTCAGATCTGAAAACATCCACAGGTGTTTCTGTCCATCCTTCCACTGTGAGAAGACGACTCAGCGCTATGGGTCTGAAAGGATGTGTAGCTGTTCAAGAAGAACCTCACTGAGAAAAGGAGACGGACACATCAAACAAAGAAGCTGAACAATGGACTGACCACCCCAGAGTCCAGACCTCAACATCACTGAATGTGTTTGGGATTATTTGGATTGTGAGAAGCAGAAAATGCAACCAACTTCTAGGACTGAACTTTGGAGATGTGGGAAAACATCCCTGCAGATTTCTTTGAAAAGCTGAAAGTGAGTCCCCTAAAATAGAAGTAAAGAGTGGACACACTAAATACAGATAAAATTATATTTAGCTGTTCTTGTCTTCTTCTTTTTTACCTGGTGCTGAAAAATGAATAACTTGTACTGAATGGCTCCTTTGACTGTTCTGACTTTTGAACAGTACTGTATACTGTTAACATAAACACACAAACACACACAGACATTTGCGCACACACACAGTCAGGGTTACGCCATCTCTGACGTCCGTCAGGCGGGAATCCTCGCTGTGTTTTCTTTGTTTCAGCGCTGAAGTGTTTTCTCTGTGGTTTGGGAGACGAACATTCAGCCCTGTAACGAGCTCCAAATTCATTTGCTGTCTGTGCCTCTGTAGCGCAGCCAGCTCTGTCCGCACGGCTGGAAAATACCCTGGAAAACACTCAGACACGCCTGTGCTCTCGCGCAGGGAATGGGCCCGCGAGGGCGCCCCTCATACGGGGGGAACCGTAAGCTGGAGGAAATTAAGTGTGTATCAGATCTCACAGCTCTGTTTTGGGTCTCACTCACCATGGCAACCACGAAACAAGCCCCCTTTTCCTCTGTCTGGAAGGCTGCATGTAGGAGGCAGGCGACGTTTGCTGTACATTTCCCAATGACAATTAATAGCATGTCGCAATCACACACAGGCTGCACGTGTGTGAGGCCGCTCGCGTGGACTTTGCTGTAACTCTCAGGAAAAGGCACAACAGTTTTAGCCGAGCAGGAAAAAGCACTCAGCGCTTCGTCTCCATCTGCAAGCTGATGAATTCGCAACTGACTCACGCTGAGCTCAAAAAGCTATAAAACTTTCACTAAAGTCTCCAGCAGTGCACTGGCTCATGCTCACCTGTGCAAGCCTGGTGCACAACGCTGACCGCTTCCTCTGCTCTTATGTTGAGTACTGGCTGTCCTGAACAGCTGGTACCACCTGCCCCAGGTCACATGTTGATTGGGCCTTCTGTGGTCAGTTCTGGCTCTCTGTCAGGCTCTAATAAGGCAATCAAACCCAAAAATGGCCCAGCAGTCAGAATTTTGTCAGGCTACAATCAGGTTTAGAAAAAAATCATAATTTTTATAATATATTTTATAATTTGATAGGCTACAGTAAGGTTTAGACAAAATTCTGCCCACACCCAACTGTAGCCCAATAAATTCTGTCTGCAGCTGACCGTAGCCCAGTAAATTCTGTCTGAAACCAACAGTAGTCCAATCAAATTCTGTCTAAACCTGACCGTAGGCCAATTAAATTCTGTCTGAACCAAAGGGAAGCCTGACAAAATTCTGTCCAAACTTGACTGTAGCCCAGTACATTTTGTCTGAACCCAACTGCAAGCCAACCAAATTCTATCTTAATGCAACTGCAGCCTAATCCAAATTCTGTCTGAACCCAATGGAAGCCTGAAAAAATTCTGTCCAAACCTGATTGTAGCCCAATAAATTCAGTTTGAACCTGACTGTAGCCCATCAATCCATTCAGTGACCTTTCCCTCTAAGAGGACAAGTGGACTCAAACCATGACAGCAAAATGTCCCTACAGTATAATAGAGCCACCGGACTCAAGCCTTCAGGCCACCAAGACCGTTCTCTTGGTCTACACTGCACATGCACTCTCCCACTTGTGTAGAATATAGTGAAGGGTGATTTTTCCACATCTCTTTAGACCAGTGCTGATGGTTTTTATACCACTGAACTCTCAAATGGTCAGTCGTGTTTATAATGAGGGGTTTATGCACTGCAGCCCTACTGTAATATCTCTTCTTATGTAGTTATGGATAGACTGTTCTTGCTGACTGTCTGATCATGTCCTGCATTGACATTCTCAGTCACCTGAAGAACAATGGCTCTTTTCCTTTTTCTGACATATCATTGTGTAACAATACATTAAAAAAATATTATAAATATAACGAGTAGTTCAAGCTCTACTCTCTATCAGCTGATGTCACACATCCTGTGTTAACAGTAGACTGTCCTCCCTCAGGTCCAGAGCACATGAAGCAGAAGAGGAAACGGCACTCGCCTCGTCATGAGGCAGGAAAAGGCCTGGAAGAGAAGGTCATGCCAAGAGATGATGGGAAGACTGTGATGTGTCTATGATGGACACTTACAGGTAAACTCACGCACAAATGACCCCTGGGATGCAGCAGGAGAGGTGGTGCAAAGCTTGTAGGCCGGACATGGAGGAAATCTGATCATGGCATTACAGGAAAATATGTATTCACAGCATAATGGCAACAGTGCAACTCCTGTATGACGTCTTTTTCTGAAAAGGCAGAACTTGTGGAGTCAGAAAATTCCCCCAGTCTGAGGGAGTGTGATGAAATATAGTGAAGCTGAACGGCCAGAACGACTCCCCCCCGTCCCAGAATGAGCTTGAGGCTGGGGGATCCGGAGCAGCTGGCAGTGCATCAACATCGTCTGCAGACCACACACACAGGAGTGTAACATGAGACACTGAGCGAGCCAGAACGACCTGGCACACTCCACCAGCAGCCATCAGCAGCAGGAAAGTCACCAACATCAATTCAAGTGCACATCCTCTGCCTGTAACATGCTTCAGTGTGCAGCTAGACTGAGGCCAGAAATGGCAGTGAGTTCCACTAGGATAGTTAACATGGTGTAGCTGTTCTGGCATGTTGCAAATATATTAAAGCCAACTCCTGTTTACAGTATTGCTTGCAGAAAACATATCACTGTTGTCAGAACAAAATCTTGTATCTTCAAAATGACAACTTTACAGGAGAAGTAAAAAACCTACTTTACTTTTAATGTAAGTCAATGGAACCAGACTTTTTTCCAAGCCATTTTGGGATGTTTCTTTTGGTCCATTCACCATGAAATTTACAGACAATGTTAAAAGCAACAGGCATTTTCAAATAACAAGGTTTTGTTCCGAGAGCAGCAACACGCTAAAAGAAAATTAAAATAGATATAATATCAAATACAGTTTGAACATGCAAAATCAAATGACATGCTTTGTTGTGTTTCTAATTAAAAATAAGTCAAAAATATCTACTAAATTGACCTTCATTTTCTTTAACACTAAACTTGGCTCTGATCCTAATCCTAACCTTAATCTCAACCCAAAACCTAAACCCAACCCTTACCCTCATCTTAGCCCTAACCCTGGTCCAAATCCGAACCCTAACCTCACCGCTGTTTAGAATCAACTGAGGTTCAACAGATAGTTTGTTAACAATTTGAACATCTGTAGATAATCTATAGGGGACTATAGTGGACTGTCCAAATAAAGTGAGACCAATCTTTGTGCCGAATGTGTAAAATTCAGCAAATAAACACTATTTGTGCATGAAAATCTGCAGAAGTGTGTTCTCTGTAGAGGATGTGTTAACTTACTGTCACTTTGAAAGTCAGCAAAATGACTGATTCAGGGCGCCCAAACTTTTTCACACAACTATATATGTTTAAATACACATCAAGTCCTTGCTACACTGGCTGCATTGAATTTACTTCATTCAAATGTGTACATCTTACACTAATATTTGCAGATGATGTGTAACTTATTTCCATGTAGAACATCAACATGCACATCAATATGCACTTTGACTGGAGGTGTTCAGACTTTTGCACACAACTGCCAGCGCCTTCCCTGCAGCTGGTAATGCTGGAAGTTCCCATTAACACATCCGGTCTAATTAAGTCAGGAATAAATACTGCTCTCCATCCAGTTTAACAATTTTCGAACAATTGATTAAAAATTCTTACATCATGGCGTAACAACACACTCCAGCAGGATGTGAGTAAAAGCCTGGCTGGATTTTCACACTCATCCAGCACAAGCTAAACGTCTTAGCACACCTTCAGATCCCACCGAGTGAAGAACAATGGGATTCCTGCAGGGTGACATGAGACGGTTTAGCTGAGTAGGTCAAATCTAAAAGGAGTAATTCCATTCAGTGGTGATCAAAATAAATGCTATTGTCTGTGTCTAAAGGAATTCCACTGCAGCAGCTGTGAAGCACCTGCGTGTCTGTTTCTCTCTCTCATACTTCCGAGCTTAGGCAAATCTGCAGATAGCATATGTGTCCACACGGAAAATGCTTTGTTCTCTGTGGACGTAATGTGTGATTAACATGTACTGAAAGTATTTAGGGATAAATCTGCTCTTTATTCTTGCGGACGTGTGCATCCCTGGGCCAGTTTCCATTGTAACACATTGGCTTATTGTTCAGTAACTATTGTGAAACTAATATGTAGGTTCTGTAGTAATGAGAGTGAGTATCCAGATATGGGCCCATAGTGTAGAAGGGTGATAATGAGGGAGAGTCTTTGTCCCTTTTAACTGTAATCGGTCAGTAAAATGAATCGGCATGTGGAGTTAGAGCTTTCTGTGAGCTACCTTGTTTCCTATAACTGCATAAAAGAAGCCCCATGCTGCCTTTATTGTTGGATGCACTGTGATCTGAGTGAGCATGTGCACACATTCAGAATAATTTACATTGCTATGGAAATATTTATAAATGATTTAGTCCTTTAGAGTAACAACAAAAAGTAACAATAAAAATAATAAAAGTGTAATATGTTGTCACTGCCAGTGCAAAACCTTCTATGATCAAATTGGAAATTTTACAGAAAGAAAAACGTTCATATAACAAGATTTTATTCAATGTAATTTAGATCATTTTTGTCGGTCCATTCATCTTGAAATGTTCACACGATGTGAAGAGCAGATGATATTTTCAAATTATGTAAAAACAAACTAATAAAAAGGGGGTCTCACTTTATTTATATAGTACAATATCTAAATAAAGTGAGACCCCCTTTTATAGGCCCTATAGGCCCTATGGATTATCTACAGATCAGCCAAACTGTTAACTCTCTGGTGAAACTCGACAGTGTTAGGTATAGGAATAGGACCAGTGTTATGTTTAGGGTTGAGGTTAAAGGAACACTCCAGTCAAAACTGAAAGTTTAACCATCACGCTGTCTATTGTAAACATGGTACTCACCTCTTACAGCTGTGATGCAATAGTTTCTAAAGCGAATGTTCCTGGTTTATAAACTAAGAAAACTCCCTTGTGATGATGTATCTTGAAAGTGGAAGTGCTTCAGGGTGGATACTTGTGGTGCTGCTTGTTGCTAGCTGTTTAAAATTAAAAAAAGAAAAAGTTTTAATATTGTTCAGAAAACGTTTTCACTTCTTCAAAGTCCAGTGGCAGCATGCTTTACACCCCTCCAGCCGACACTTGGCATTGCTCATTGTGATCTTAAGCTTGTGTGCAGCTGCTCAGCTATGGAACCCATTTCTTGAAGGTCCACAGTTCTTTTGCTAATGTTTCTTCCAGGGCCAGTTTTGAAGTCTGTAGTGAGTGATGGAACACAGGATAGGCCATTTTTACGCACTACATACCGCAGTACTCAGCAGCTCCGCTCTGTAAGTTTGCATGGTTTATAGCCTACAGTTGAACCGTTGCTGCCCCTAGATGTAATAATAGCACTTACAGTTGTCTAGGGCAGATCTAGCAGGGCAGAAGTGTTAGAAACTGACTTGTGGCAAAGGTGGCATCCCATGAGAGTGCCATGTTTAAAGTCACTGAGGTCTTCAGTATGACCCATTATACTGCCAGTGTTTGTATATGAGATTGCATGGCTATGTGCTTGATTTCATACACATTTCAGCAACAGGTCTTGCTGAAACACCTAAACTCGATAATACGGGGGGTGTCCACATACTTTTCGCACATAGTGCATATGTAAATATGTTGGGTTTTATGACATCACAAAACAATTCATTTACAACAGATTATTTTTGCAGCTTAGTTCCAGCATATAGATTGTGTGGACTGAGGAGGAAATGGTACATTTAAAAACTTTTACAATGTTTACATATAACATCAAACTATTTTATTTCAGAAAAGCTAGGAAAATTTGGTTTTGCATGATGTGGGCCTCTTAAAAGGTTAAAAGGTCAAGTTGTAGCTGTGCAGGGGATGAATGGATCTGAACTGAAGGAGTGCTTGAAAAGTACGTAGGCCAATACATGCTGGGTTTTAGACAGAGGAGAGGAGAGAATAAACAACAGGCCTGCAGTAGTCATTAATGTGTGTTCACAACTTAGCGGCTGATCAAGGGAAAGTAATCCTGTTAAATGTTCACTTCCATCCACTCACTGGAATGTTGGTTTCCACACAGACACAATACAGAAGAGCTACATTATTATTATCAGAAGACTTGCCTTGTCAACATATGAATTGTATTCTGGTTAAATTGAATTGTGGTTGATGTTGCGTTTGAATCCATCCATGCCTTTAGTTAAAGATGTCATCAATCACTTCATTTTTCCCCTTTGCTTTTTTTTGGCTCCCTTTCTGATTAAAATACAATTACAGTGCATGAGAAGCTGACAGGGTGCAGATTCTTTCTAATCCGCAGCTGTGATTTTATAAGCAGCTGGGTGCGCTTTTCCAGCCCAAAGCCTGGTTATGCTCTGTGGCCTAATTAGCTTAATAAAAGCAGGCCTGTGTTATATGGAGGCGTCTTTAGGGAGCTGTCTCCAGCCTGTCTGAAAGGCTGCTTTTGAGGAAGAGTCTCGTGGAGGCTTCAGAGGCTCTGCGGTGCTTCGTCTCCGGTACAGGGACTCTGATAGAGGCTGTCGAGATGTTATCAGCCATGGGGGAGGGGCAGGGGGCTGGTGGGGGCAGAGTTTACCTGCAGTGTTTACCTGTGGTCACTCCAGGGCTAATGAAAGAGGCTGGAGTGGATGACCCCTGCAAAGTGAGTTCCATTACATCTGCAGCCTCTTTGAAGACATCGGGGTGATCTGAGGAACAAAGTACACTGATAATAATAATAATAACTTTATTTATATAGTACCTTTCAAAGACAATATGCATCATTTAATGATATAATTCACAAAACACAAAAATAAATTATTATTCTTTAAACAATAATAACGATATAGTATATTATAGATTTACTGAATGACAAAAAACAATAAATATTATATTGAAAAATTGACACATTTATTTTATTTATTTATTTGTTTATTTATTTATCAGAATAGGTGTTTTCTCTCTTTCTTATGGCATTTGAGCATGGCACAAAGGAAAATAAAATTCAAATAACATCATAAAAGTAATAAAAATTTTATGTAATAAAATAAAAATACATTTAAAAATTCAAATAATATGGTATAAAATTCAAATTAAATGCTATAAAAGAAATAATAAAATCTAAATAACATAAAAGTAAATAAAAAATAACTTAAAAAAATCTAAAAGGAAGAATAATAAACTTGACTTTAAGCTACTACAGTTGTACTTTTTAAGAATTTTTCCAAATAGGCCTTGGAAAAATTAGGAATTGAAATGAATGGGCAACATTGCTGCTATCTTTACCTGTGGTCACTCCAGGGCTAATATAATAGAGGCTGACCCTCGACCCCCGGCCCCCTCCATTACTGCAGCCCCTTTGAAGGCATCAGGGTCACCTGTAGGGTGAAGTGCGTTGCTGATAAACCTAATTTTAAGCTAAAAAGTTGTTTTAATGCTTTTTTATTAATGGAAATTCAGAGGAATTACAATGAGCGAGTGTGAAATTTCGTTGCAATGAAAGCTACAAAAAAATAAAATAATCCTCCTTTGAAATAAAATAAAGCTCTGCTGATCGTTCAACACAGTTTTAACAATAAATGTTCTAAAGAAATGTTCTAAACTGCTGGTCACATAGCAACGCAGACAACAATCTCGCCTAGCTAGTAGCTAACAAAACGGCAAAGAAAATGATTTAAGACAAACATTGATAATTTAGAGACTACCAAACAGACTTATTTGCATTTATAATCACTCCAGCTAGTTCCTGATACGTTTAATCTGCAACGAGAACTGTCAAATACTAAAAAGTCATAGAGTTAAAATCAGTTTCCTGTTCGAATTTTCCCGTTCCACCTTTAATGGTGCCGCAGTTACATTCTGGCGCCTCAGGCACCATTTCAGGTGTGATGGGAAAATTCAAACAAGAAGCTGGCGACTGAGAAGCGACTTCAGCCTCGTAAAAAGTCAAACATCGAGCGACATTTTACAAGAAACTATTTTACTTTTGAGGAAAAGTTTCCTGTTAGAGATGCGAGAAAAGCGGCTATAGCTCAGCTACAGCTTAAAGCAGAGCAAAGTTAGTCTGCGTTTTCGTTTATATTATATTTTTAGCCCATATTAGTCAATTAACACGTACTCAGACATATTTACAGCCATGATAAAATGACATAAAATGTTGTGACTCCCAAGGTGGTTTGATTTTTGTGAAAAGGACAAAATGGCTCTTCCTAACATTTGGATTGCGACCCCTGAGCTATGCAATGTACGTTTTTATAGACATCGGCATGTCATACAGTATTAGAAACCCATGAGCAAAGCTATTCCTTTAACTGCATGTGACTTCTCATCCGGTTTGGTTTGTGTGAATTTCCAAGACTTTGCAATCATGAAAAGTGATTGCGCATGGTCCATCATTCACAGCCTCTACATAGGCCTACTCTTATTGTCGTTGAAGTCACTGAACTCTTGCAGTGTGGGCTGAGCTGGGAACATTAGAACATTCATTAGCAAAGTGATGCACAAAGTATGGAGGACTAAAATGTGCACTGATTCACCCCAAACTGTCTGGACCGCTCTGCCCACATACAGTAGCCAAAGACCTGACCTCCACATAACATTTCCTGTTTTCTCTCAGTTAGCAAGCAGCATTAGCATGAAGTGGGAAAAAAATACCTCCCCAGTGATTCAACCTACACAACCCCCATTACTGTAGCAACTCACTTCTGGTTAAACAGCCTCTCTTCCGTCCGCAGCAATGCTGTAAGAGCTGTTTAGCGGAATATGCCTGACTTACGCATCCACACAAGCTGGATAGCGTTTCACCACTCTGTAGTCTGACGCTGTGTTGGTATGCTGGTTTGCTGGCCATGGCAGGAGCCTGGCCATCCCCACAGCAGACGAACATGCGTGCGGTTTGCCTTGGCCTGCCCTTGCTGCCCAGGAGAAGCTCCAAGCTAAATATTTTCCCCCTCTGCAGGTCTGCACTGGGAGCCTGTGGGAAAGTGCTGGAGTTTACAGCAGCGGGAATGCTCGGCCTGCTTTCACCCGCTCAGCTACGTTTATTATCCTGACCTCAACGTGCAACAATACCTTCTCACTTTCTCTCTCTCTCTCTCATACTTTCTGCATTGCTCTCTTTATCTCTCTCTGTCCACCTTTCTCTATTTCTTTCACTCAGTCTCTCTTTCATTCTCTCTCACTTTCTGTTTCTCTCTCACTTTCTTTATGTCTCTCTCTCTCTTTATATATAGAGAGAAGGTGATGGATATCTCAATCACTTTCACTAACTGTTTTTCTAGATATGTATGTCTCTCTCTCTCTCTCTCTCTCTCTCTCTCTCTCTTTCTCTCTCTCTCTCTCTCTTTCTGTTCACCCCAGGTCTCCTCTTAGTATTCACCTCCCCCTCCGGCTCTCATCACTGTTGGGCCAAAATCTACAGCAGGAGAAATGGAGAAGCTTGGGCAATGTTTCTTTCCACATCAGCAAAACATTGTCTTGTGAGTGCAGGTGTGCATCAGGAGACGCTCCAAGGTAGACCCCCCCAGACCCACGGGTCAAACGCCAGGGTCAGTGTATTCTCACCAACTCCGTAATCATAATCATAAAGTTGCACGACTTATTATAAGAGCTGTCATATCACTGGACCCAAACATTCTATTTGTTTGCTGGCACATTTAGCATGCTAGCACATCCTTTCACTACTTTCACATTCCTCTTCTTCATTTCCCCCATAGTTACAGAGATAAAGGCCACTGGAAAGCAATGTGGGACTGAATTCTTGTGGAAAGCAATGTTTGATTGAATTTACACATTCAAATGTAGAAAAGTACAAAATTCACTTGCAGAGAAATGAAATCATGTTGAGTATTATCACAAACACATTAGCATACCTGCAATGTGTGCAGCTCTTTTTGTTCAAGCTTGCTCATTCATGTGCCAGCTCTGTTGGTGCCACAGTAACAGCATGTTTACACCTGGTTGGAGGGGGCGAGGTCTTGATGGGCCTACCTTAAAAAACCTGCTCTCTTTCAGATCTCTTCATACATGCAGACCCTGACGTTGTCGACTGTTGAATATCAGACGCCATCAGGCTGTCTATAAGCTTTGGTAACCGTCTGATGCCTGTAGGTCGTGTCCACACTGTTAGCTCTAGTCAGCCCTTGTCAGAACTGTTTTGGCCGATTGAACATGTAAACATACTGCTGTTACTGCTGTTAATGTGGCACCTACACATTAATGAGGAGCTCAAAATTACAATATAAGCAAGCTCGAACCAAAAGAGCTGCACGTGAGGCATGTATGCTAATGTATTAGTCATATTACTCAGTGTGATTTCATTTCTCTGCATGTGAATCATATACTGTTTTCCAGCCTGAATTTGCGCTGCTCCCAGACTGGGCATATATAGGCAGCAAAATGACGAATCTCCCAATTTTGCTCATCAAATGTCTGAAATTTTAAAGAACAATATTTGAGTATCTTCTGTATTCACAATTGAGGAAATATTTAATGCTGTTAAGAATGAATATGAATGCACAAAAGCTCTGAAGGTGTTCCAATAACATGTTAAAATAAAATAAAGCATTTAATGTCATGGATTTGTTTCTATTTTGTCATATAATTATGAACATGCTACTGCACATTTTATTTCGCTGTTTAATGTACATTTATTTTATGTAGCTTTTTTACCCACCCAGCACCACTAAAGGTGATTACCTTTCACTTTCATATACTAGATTTAGCCTAAACACAACCATATAAAGCTTGTGAGATATTCCATCAATGTATTCTTTACTTTGTATGTTGCAGTTTGACAGTTTTACAGACTACTGCAGCTATATTTAAGTTGTACAGGATGTGTTAACCTATTACCAAAGGGTGTACAAGCTTTTGCGCATTGATGGAAAATAATTACATCACAAATGAATCATAAATTCAATATATTATTGAAAACAATGACTGGGTAGCAGTGGTGATTTTTCATCATACTTGCTCCAGTTCACCACAGCACAACTGGCTGAGTAAACATAGCACTGACTTCCCAAACCAGTTTCACTCTGAACATTTCCATAAAAGCTAGATTCACTTATACGTAACCCCATCACCTAATAGACATAATTACAAGTGCCTGTCAAAACCTTTCTCTTGTTCTGAAGCTAAAAAAAGATGTGCTGTGCCCTTCAAAAAAAAGACCCTTATTTTTCTCTGATGTAGATTGACACAATAACAGCAGTGCACCTTTCATACAAGCTGCTCTTTGTTACCAGTGAAAGGTTTTTAAGTTCATTCACAAAGTGTCTGGCACATGCGCGAGGATCAGACTGTTCTCATGGCGCAATACCTACCTTCGGGCTCAGATTCCATTCAAAGCGCTTTGAACAGGATGTCTCCGCTCTATCATAAGCACATCGCAGATGTACAGTAAATTTGAAAGACCGTCGGCTTTCAAACGGCTGTCAGCACTACTGAATATTTTCTGCGGTGTACTATACGGCCCGCGTCCTCCTGAAGCCTAAAAGATAATACGCCCTGACACCTCAGCTTTCCTAAACTTCAGTTTGGCACAAACTGAAAGCAGATCACTACAATCAGATCATAGCAGGCCTACATTTACCATAATGGACACTATGCTGAAGTCAGGCTTTTTGCTATGTTTTTATAAAATGATAAAAACATGTGTTCAATGCTGCTTCGAGTTTAGTGGTTTTATTCACATGTAATTGAGTTCTTTCTTGAGATGGTCCATTTTATCATGTTCATGATCCTGAAGTAAATGTACTGCTATTCATTCATGCAAAAATAAATCAGATGCTTTATATCAAAACCTTAAACTCCATTTTATCCCCTTTTTTAAATGCCATTTTGAAACAGGGCTCCCAGGGCTCTCTGTGACGTCTGTCAGCTGACATAACAGAAATAACAGTTAGTGTTCTCCTCCAAGCGTGTTGAGCAAGTTGAGCCAGTGACATTGCATTTTGAAAGGATGCGGTGGAGCTTTGCACGTCTCAGAATAAGTACGTGCTAGCCCTCACCCTCCCAGCTCGGTAGCAATGTGTAAAGGGGGAGACCTAGCCAGCAGGTGGAACTGCACATGACTAAAATTGGAAAGAATAATAATAATAATAATAATAATAAGAGCTGTACCCTTGAGGGTAGCTCTAAAAAAGATGTTATTGTTCTAACTTTATTACAAAATAAGTTTCATTATAATATCTTTATTACTTTCAATAATTCAGGAACATTATTTTCATCATGTGAGTGTAGAACCTGAACGTCAAAATCATGTGATTTCCACAGAATGAACATATATACATATATACAGTCATTGTAGCCTCTTGCTCTCGTTCATACATCTCATGGATTCTTCTTACAGTGGAGGCTCTAGAAGGGAACTGCAGCTCCACTTTGCTGCTTTTGTTAGTTTGCTGCTCGTTGACTTATCCATAGTTCTCCCACCTGCATAGTGTGCTGAAAGTATCACTTTAACAGCCATTTAAAAGCTTTATTTGAATGAGATCACTTCAATCACAGATTCTGTCTAGTATGCCGCAGCTGGGCTTCAGTCTGTACTATTACGGATGGTTCGAAAGGAACCAAAAACTTGGAAAATGCAGTATCAAAAATAGTGGTACTAATGATTTGTCGCATTGACTGCACTGGTTAGAATTGTTTTCTAATAAAGCAAGTGGCTAAGCTAACTTATTGCTTCTGCCCACTGAAGGAATCTCTTCATACAGACAGCACTACACATGGTTACTGGGGCCTACAAGTTGGATTTAGCCTTTTGCTATGTGGTGAAAAACTTGTGTAAAACCCAATTGTTGCTAATTGGTCCATGCACCCGACAAAAGAAGTGAAATCATCAGCGCTAGCTACAGGCCTTACAAGATTCATGCCATGAAGCATCCAATCAAACTCTATTGTCCTCATGTTCAGATGGTTTGTTTCATTCAGATGCCTGTTGTTTCCCCATCCCAGCTGGCCCTGTGGTTTTCCTCCGCTTTTATCACTATTTAGACGCAGCAGAGGGAAAACACTAATAGCGTCTGATCTTCCAGTTCCGCCTCTTTAAACAAAACGCATTAGGCCTGGAACCTGAAACTGAGCGAAGCACATAATTACACGTCTAATTACGTGTCTATACCTGACAAAAAATGGTAGGTATAGGTATAGCAGAGAGAGGGGGGTGGGATTGAAAGAGAGACAGAGCGTGTGTCTTCAAAGCCCACCAAAGTTGAGTCAACTCTTCAAACTTGACACTGACTTTAGTGCAACAGATGAAGTCAATGGAAATGTTTGCTCTGCACTTGCTTTTGAAAGTAGAAAAAGAAAAAGCGTCTTGTTGTCAGACGTTGCAGTAATTACACGCTCTGTGTTCTTTAGAACGACGCAGTCACAAACTTAAAGAGAACTTAAGAACGGCTGGACTTAAGAATGACAAACGCTCCTGCTGATGAGAAGACGAGGCCTAAACTCCACTAATGAAAGCCCCAATCAGAAAGAGCGCCGCGGCTGTCCCGGGACCAGCTCGAAGTTTACTAACAGAGGGCACGGTAAACATTCATAATTACACATTTTAGTGGGTGCAGTCTTGTAGTGTTTTCATTCCCCAAAGGCCTCTGTTGTTGTGGTTCCAAACACTGACCCAATCAGCGATTCCTGATTAGGGCTTTAACCTCCGACTCAGTCTGCGCTACTCTGAATTAAGCTGAATGCGCTTTCGGTAGATAACCTGTTTAGCCCGTATAATTGCCACTGCTGGAACTTACTGTATAAGTCATTTGCTTTTGGACTGATGATTTGGTTTATTTAATTTTTACTTTTTAAAGTGTTTGTTAGATATACAGGATATACAGCTCAGCTTGTCTTTTTGGCTTGCTGATACACTTCAAGGTAAACACGTCTGTAAAAGACAAGCTGACCAACACAACAGCTTATCCTCTACCGTTTCAATCTGTTATTGCTGTCTGCCCTTAAGCAACTGTTTAAGCTCTTGGGATATTTTAAGTAATGCTTTTGGCACACAAACCTAAGACATTTTGCCATTTGCATGTCTCTGAGAGCATAAAAAAAGGTCATGCTAAGCAGTACACGTTTAAGAAGTGAAGGACACAATACTCATGACGTCGCTATGGTTAGTAACCCACAAGGTCAGTCCATAAACTCTCTGGTCAATTGAACAACACTGAAAACAAGCATTCATAACCTATTTTTTCTGCTCTCTCCACTTTCACAGCCAGGACAGCAAGTCCAGCCATTCTTAGCTCAGCTTGTGTCGCTGGGATGTCGATTAGCCAGTGTTTCAGGATCTTAGCAATGTTAGCAGCACATGTCTGAGTGTGTGTGTGTGTGTGTGTGTGTGTGTGTGTGTGTGTGTGTGTGTGTGTGTTTTATGACTCTGCAGTGTGGTTAAGTGTGTGAAGAAGATTAAAGGAAAGCAGCATAATGGCATTTAAAGCTCTCTTTTCTGTTAGAATGCAAATCTAGTTAAATGTTGGTGGTCCAATGTTTAGCATATGAGGAGTGCAATGAGAAACGCTTGATCTCTGATGTGTCAGTTTGAGATATGTTGTGGCCTTCAAAGCAACAAGCAACACCCCATCTTGCCCGATTCTACTCCATCACAATCCATCCTACCCAATCCTGCCCCATCCCACCCTGTCCTCACTACCCAATTCCACCCAATCTCACCTAGTTCTACCCCATCCCACCACATTCTATCCTTTTCCACTCCATCCCACCCTATCTTTACTCCATCCACCCCCATCCTTACTACCCCATGCAATCCTTCCTACCCCATTCCACCCCTTCCAACTCCATTTCACCCAATCCCACCCCATACCCACTACATTCTACCCTGTTCCACCCCATCTCACCCTATCTTCAATACCCCATCCAACTCCCTCCAGCCCAGTACTGCCCCATCCAATCCTCCCTACCCCATTCCACCCCTTCTCACCCAATCCAGCTCAATCCCATCCCATACTCACTATGCCATACCTTCCAATTGTACCCCATCCTAAGCCATTTCACCCTATCCTACATCATTCTACCCCATTCATTCCATCCTGACCCATCCATTCCCATCTTCACAGCATCCAGCCCTATTCTCAATACCCAATCCAAGCCAATCCCAGCACATACACATTATATCCCACCCCATTCCACCCCTTCCAACTCCTTCTCACTCAATCCAGCTCAATTCCACCCCATATCCACTACACCATATCTCCCAATTGTACCCCATCCTACTCCATTTCACCTTATCCTACATCATTCTACCACACTCACTCCATCCTAACCCATCCTACCCCATCCTCACTACATCCTACCCTATCTCACCACATCTAACCCCATTCTCGTTACCCAATCCACACCAGTCCACTTTGTCCCACCCCGTTTTACCTCAGCCTACCCCATCCCACCCCATATTCACTACACACTCCCCATCCCACCCCTTCCCTCCCCAACTTCATCACCCTTAGTCGTCATCCTGATAGACTGAGTTATTTACACAGCAAACAGCAGCGTTTTAATTCAACTCCAAACCTCTTTTGAGTTTCACAGATTGTAGTAAAGCCAAGCAGTAAAACAGGTAACAGCAGTTTGTTCCAGGATAACAGTGCCTGTAACTCTAGCATAACTCCAGCTAATCTCCTTTGCTCCTGCGTGCTGTTAAATTCACAGAAGTACCATAGCTTTTCCAAGAGAATGTGCGACTCTTATAAACTACCAGGACAAAGTGAAGCGACCTTTATTGGCTTTCTGAACAGGCCATTGAAACTCAAACCTGGAGGTTAAACAAAGATCAGACGGAGGGTCACGATTCCTCGACACGCTGAGAATGTTTTGTAGCTCCTTAGGTTTAATTGCCTCCAGTACACTTACACATCTTAAAGATAAAGGTCCTTAAGAGGTTCCTGGATCAGAAAAAAACTTTAATTGATATAGAAAACTTTTCTTTAAACTTCAAAAATCTCATTTGCGAAAATGATTCTATAAAGAAACACCCACTGAAAGGTTCTTTAGGGAACCAAATGTAGTTCCTCTATGACACCACTCCACAGAACCCTTTCGGCACCTTTATTTTGTGTAAGTTTCGCCTCATTTTTGCTTTCCTATCCATCATCTGATGTATTTGAGCGTGGAGTGGTCCTTGCGTAACTGTCAAAACAGCAAAGTCGGCCTCTGGAAAAGCAGATGAATGGTCTATCCACTGATACAGCACGACAAGTTAAACACAGCGTACACCAGCAGCCTGCACTCCATCAAACGTTTCAGAACGCAAAGAAGTTCTTTCATTCATGAACTCTCTGGACGCATATAAATATCACCTCTTACAAAAACACTCCTGACATGAATAGCAAGCAACAGTCTGGTGAGTGGTTGGGGGGAGAACGGGGACGTGTGCTGAAGCGCCGGTTTTGTAATTCCTGTAAAAACCTTCTCGCAAACACACCCGGGCGCAGACCTTGATTGCATTGACATTGATGTATGCTGGGAAGGATTGTTTTGACCCCGATACATCTACACTTCTCACTGTACAGGCCATAACCACAACTCAAAGGCCTCTTCACTGCACCAAGCTGGAAAACTGTTGGCTTGGCACAGGCCTAAAACTGTAATTTGAGGCAGAAATGGTATTTACAGTTGATGATGGTTGCAGGCAGACAGAAAAGCAGCCGTTCCAGACTTCATTAAGAGTTGTGTGGTACGTGGCGGTTTGACCGGCAAGATGGATGTGTTTGTGGCCGGCGTTTGTGTGTGTGTGGGGGTTAATGTGAGCCAGTGTCGGCTCGTGCCCTCAGTCTGCCCCTCGCACGGCTGGGTTTAAACCGAACTGATGAAAGCCTTCATTACAGGCCCTAAACATGACTTTTCCAGAAGCAGAAAACTTCCCCCAGCCACTGGGCACACCACTGACCATCATTCACTGAAGATTATCCCATTCAGAAAATGATAAATGACAATAAATTGGCTTTTCCATGTTGTCTCTGTCGTATAAAAACCCTTGTACTGTATTTTGTTGGGGTTGTTGCTTTCACCCATAAGTTGCAGCTGCTCTTCTCTTTCTGTGAACTTTTCACGTGGTTCAAAATCTTTCTACGTTAATATACTCTAAAGTTAGAGTTAGCTCAGTTAGAGTTTAAAGAGTTCGAGTTTAAAGTTAATCTCAGGCCAAAATGACAAATGTAACCATTGCTATATTTGTTGTAAACATACTTTATCATATCGCACTGTGATACTGCAGTACTTAGAGAAGGGGAAACCACTATATGACGTTATATTTCGAAGGAAGGAGGAATTTTTGAGAAACTAAAACTGCTTTGGGGTGCATTTCTAAGGGTACCCTTCAGTAAGGGTCTTGAATTTTTCTCCATTAGCTGGTAAATGGAGATGGACGCCAAAGCTAATGCTAGGAAGTTGAATATCTTATTGCAGCTATGTAAGCGTAGTAACTGTCTTCAGATCATAACAGTGGAGAGAATGGACTTAGAGGACAATCTGAGGTAACTCAACTGACACAGATGAGGAAGACAACAATCTAAAAGCTAAAGTTAGCAAGGTAGCTGGCTGTCCGAGATCTTACCTCAGATTGTCTTCTTGTTTCTGACTGAAAGTGTAAAAGACTCATCTCTGGTGTTTATTTTGTGTTGAATAAAGATAAAATCACTGTTTTATTACAATTTTGTGTGACCAAGGTAAGATTTACGCTAATGGTTGCCTATAGCTCAGAATAGTTGACACCACCAGGATTGGTTGTATGACGTATTTATGTAATGCAAGCTAGGCATTGTAGTATTACTACATAATCTCAGAATCTGTACTCGTATTGATGTATTTATCATGTTTAGCAAGTATACAGTGTAAATATATATATGTGTTACATTTATGAACTTCTGTCAATATATATAGGTAATATATATATATATATATATATATATATATATATATATATATATATATATATATATATATATATATATATATATATACATATATCAGAGTTTGGTATGGGTTGCCTGTGAAGTCTGAGCTGTTTCCTTTTCAGGAAGTTAAGCTCACTGAAGCAGCTAAGGCATGGCATGTCGATAAAAAGGGCCAGGAGCGTGTTGCGGCATGCAGGTCTTCCCACAGCGTTACAGCACAGGCGTTGTTAATAGTGTCTGATTGCAAGGTGGACTCACGGGTCACCGCAAGATTGGCAGATGTAAACATTCAGCACAACGAAAGGAACAACATATACAAAATTACAAAAGTACCTAGCATAACAGTACAGGAACTCTGGCAACACTTGTTTTAGTGGAATGCCTAGCAACTGCAAAAATCTATTTCACACTGCACTATGCTTAGAGGCAAGTAGATATGTTTACACCATCACTGAGCAGCCCCCTGCTGTAAACCCATCCAACCTGCATTATACAGATAAAAACAATAGCTCTAGAAAAAATCAAAGTTGCACAATTTTACCCTAAATGAGATCAAAAAATATTTATATCACCAAAAATAGATACTAGCTGTAGTGATGTTATGACCTTTTAGGATAATTCATGCAAAAGCAACAGTTTGGCAGAAAACAAACTTGCACATTTTCACCCTTAATCCAAACGTAGTCGATCAGTCAGAACATGTTTTGTGTCTGAAGTTTGCTTCTTTAGTTTTTGCGATGGAGCTATGAGGTAATGTAGCTAACACCTAATGGAACCTTCGTAGCGTCTTGCAAACAGCATTATGACCCTGCATGACTAGCTGTTACCTAAAAGGACAAATGTATACACCATAGCTAAAAACAGTAACAGCCGCCATCTCGAAGCCTACGTTGGCTGTGCTTTTGTATAGTTAGGCCTTCAGTTCAGCTCCTAAAGGCCTAACCAATGGGAGAGCTCGCTTGGCTCTGATTGGATAATGTTCTCTTGGCCGTTTCAAGAAATGAACCCTTTTGTTCCCAATAAAACCTTAAAAATGAAATGTGTAGTACTACAATGCTTGCATGATGATTACTTTAAAAAAGTAACCTAAAAATTACAGAGGTGCAGTTTTTATTTGTGCAGTTATGCTTTTCCCCCTCTGTTATTACATCCAGGATTTTCTGTCATCACTTCTTACATGTCATAATCTTCTTTTTGTGTTAAGCTATATAAGCTTTGCAGCTCTAGTGCAAAAGTAAAGATGCAAACTCCAGATACCAAACATGTTTTGGCTGATTGACTATTTGCAGAAAACTGTGTACATTTGATTTATTGCTTGAATGAGAGCTAATATAAAAAGAAACCGGTGTGACATGAGCACCACAGAAAGGTTCCTGCTGTGTTTCCTGCTTGGCCTGCCTGCAAGTCTGTTGTGATTATGAAGCCTTTGCAAATATGTACCCACACCGCGAGTGACTCACTCAGCAAACACTCGCGAGCCACCGCTTTTTTTCCCCTCTCCTTCGAGTGGTTCTCATCAAACGATGTGGAGGAATGCAACGGCGATGGGGAAATATTTCTAGAGTTCAAGCTTGCTTAAGTGCCTCTCCTGCTTGTGTTTTTTTTCTCTTTCTCTATCGATTGTACTTCAGATGGAGACCAAAACAAACCCTGGGTTACTGGGCAACAGGTCCACTGTTGAGGGCCTGATGTGGTTCTGGTGTTTCTTGGCAGAATTGATTGGGATTTGATTGTTTTACTGCCAGATGAGATTTGTAATGATTTTACAGTTTGCAAAGATGGGTTACATACTCTGGACTTGCAACAGATCTACACTGAAAATAGTGACCAAGTTTTTTAAGTTTTGTACACTGCAAAACGTGATGCATTGAACCTGAAAGTGTACGTCATTTCCACAAGAATAAAATACACCAGCACAAAGTAAATGTCCCCCTGTTCAAGCTCTCTCTTTCAGGTTTATTTCCAGCTCCGCCCCCTTATCATGCCACTCACCTGTATTTAGTTTGTAATTGCACCTTCTTGTCATTGGCCCCAGGTGTTTCTTGTGTGTGTTCAACGTATATAGATAATCCATTGTGTGCCTTTGTCACCAGCTTTGCATTGTTTGATGTTCTTGTGTCTTTCATGTTGGCTGATTTCCGTGTTTTCTTTTTTGTGTTCTGTTTTTGTTTAGTGCTTTTGGTTTCTATCAGTTTTTCCTCGATTTTCCGTTTGCTTGTTCATGGATACCTCATCCCTTTTTGTCTCTGCATGCCTTTTTTCCCCAACTCTAAACCCAGACTGCCTCCCCCCATTGTCTGTCTCCTCTGCCACCACATTACAGTAAATAAACTGAAAGACAATAATTGTATTGATGGAAGATGCTTTAGTGTTTTAGTCAAGTGGAGATTTGAATCAAGTAAGTTTGGCATATACTTTTTTTTTACAGTGTACAAAACATATGGTCATATAAACATATCACATCTGTAAAATCAAAGCATGCCCTTAATATTGTGTGAAAATTTCATGATGAATTAAATACCTTTTTACATACATTACATGACATATATTACATAATTAACTCATTCATGTGCAACAACTAGATGTAGTATGAAGGAAAAATATCACCAAACATGTTCTGATTGATTTAAAGTGATAAAATGTTATATAGTTATACCTTGCATGACCATTTAACAGCAACCTTTTTAATTTGTTTGGTTACACAATATACATTTTCATACTTTTATTCACAATCAAATTTGCAAGTTTGGCTGTGTTGAAATGTCAATAATCCCGAGTGGCCAAAAGACCGATTTTATTATAATAAATGATAAAATGCACTTTTTAGTGGTTTGATTAATTTGAACATTTTCTTCAGATTTGAGCTTATTGACCAACAGAAAAAAAAAAAAACATTTCACAATTGGACCTTAAAATTAATAAGGATGTTTTTCCTTCTCTTGAAAACTGACTGATACCAAAGGTGGTTTTGTGCAGAACGTGATATGAGACGTTGAGATGAAGATCACAGCATAATTGTTTTAATTACATCCTACTTGGAGAGACAAATCACAGATACACGCTGTTCCTTGCTGTTACATGCAGTTGCCAAAACTATGCAGCGAGGTGACATACTGTACTGCCCCGAGGACACCGGCCTACTTTTGTAATGACGGTATGCACAGATCTACCTTTGATTTACCTCAGGTGAGCGTGGGAGGAATTACTTTTTATATGTGGGTCCTATGCAACCAAACCTAGAACACTGTTCCTCAGGCCCGCACTCTGTTTATTTTTGTTTTCCAAGATCCTGACTCTGCTTATGAAAGCTTTGATAATCATGTGATATGTCGGATCAGGTTGGTTTCAGTGGAGAATATGGCATAGGCTCAGTGAAAACTAAAGGCCTAGCTCTTACAGGCCCCCCATATTTTTTAAAGCCAGTTTTGCCCTCCACACTTTCTAAGTTAGCAAAAGGTTGCAGGCGTAATTGCTAAATGATGCAGGTCTACTCTTACTACCCAGCTGTCATAATCTGGATGATAGGTAGAGAATTATAATACACACTGATTAATAAAAATCAGTGTAAATAGAAATACACCACTGATACAAAGAAGAGTGGGCTACAGCCATATCCATGGTTACACTACACCTATTTCCAGGGTCATGTTATGGTTTCACACAGACAATTTTGTTATGCTACACCTATTTCCATGGTTACAATACACCCATTCCAATGGTTATGCTACATGAATTTCCATGGTTATGCTACACCTATTTCCATGGTTACTGACCCATTTCCATGGTTATGCTACACCTATTTCCATGGTTACTGACCCATTTCCATGGTTATGCTACACCTATTTCCATGGTTACTGACCCATTTCCATGGTTATGCCAAACCCATTCTAATGGTTATCAACATCCATTTCCATGGCTACGCTACACACACCCCTATGGATAGGCTACATGAATTTCCATGGTCATCTACACCCACTTCCATGGTTACCTACCCATTTCCATGGTTATGCCACACTCATTGCCATGGTTATGCTACATTCATTTCCATGGTTAACAACATCCATTTCTATGGCTACACCACACACTCCTATGGTTGTGCTGCACAAATTCCCATGGTTATCTATACCCATTTCCATGGTTATGCTACACTCATTGGTCTGGTTATGCTACAACGTTTTCGATGGTTATGCTATGATTTCATACATGCAGTATGGTTATGCTTAACCCATTCCTATGGTTATGCCACATCAGTTCCTACAATTATGCTATACTCATTTCTATGGTTATGCTAGACCTATTTCTATGGTTATGTTACACCCATTTCCATGATTATCTACATCTATTTTCATGGTTATGCTACTCTCATTTCCATGCTTACTCTAAACCATTTCCATGGTTACAACCCACTCATCCTGTAGTCATGCTACAACTATTTCTGTGATTATGTTATATTTATACATGCAATATAGTTATGATTAATCCATCCTTAAGGTCATACAGCACTCATTTCCACGGTTACTCTAACCTATTTCCATGGTTATGCTACAGCCATTCCTTTGATTATGCTACACTCATTTCCATGGTTAACTACACTAGTTTTCATTGTTATGCTACATCCATTTCTATGGTTATGCTATACCCAATTCCATGGTTACTCTAACACATTATCGTGGTTACACTATTCCCATTCCTATAGTTATGCCACACCAATTTCTTTGTTGAGACATGAGACTAAAAACTGCATGAATAACGTAAATATCTAACATTAGTCATGTTTTGTATATATGTATATATGTATATATGCGTTTGTGTATGTATGTTGGGTGAGCCCCAGTGTAGCCGAGAGTTTTTTTGTGGGTCACCTAGGTTGAACGTAGGTAAGAAGAAAGTTTCGGAGGCAGATGTGAATGGTAGCGACCGACTCACTCCAGAACACTATTGTCCTTGAAGGCAGAGGAAACCCCTCAATGGACAAATACATTACATAGCCAATCATATAAGGCATTATAAATATAAAGGTCTATACAGTAGCATCCATTTCTCAAACCAACAATACTGCTTTCAAAAAGACAGTAGCAAATTACTGATCTAGGTCCACTAGATCATGACCGCTATGATCATGACTGCTAATTGAGCTGTAAGTGACAAGCCAATATTTTCTCAACATGAAGGTGTTTTGCAACAGATAAATGAAGTACATTCATTTTGATTTCCAGCCACACTAGTCACATTGTACAGTGCAGTGCAAACACTCACAGCTATGCTTACAAACTGCCATTAATCTCCTCAAGAAGTGTCACCGTTACAGTAAAGGTGTCGCAGGTAGCAGTGAAGCTTTTGTTTGGGACACAAAAGAGGCCTTTTCTGGCTTTATGTACTGAAGCCCTTTTCTGATTAGTTCTACAGCCATGGCTTGTTTGTCCTACAGTAATCCTTCTTCTGAAAACAGCTATATAACTTTGCCCTTGTTATTCTTTTTAAAACAGTCATATACTGTTGCACAACCTGCAATCACTCAAATTTAGTAACAGTGAGTCAGGTCGAAAGTTTGCGAGCTGTGGGAAACGTGAATAGGCTGGTTAATGCAGTAACCAGGGCGGTCTCCTTAAAGCCCAGCTCTCACTCAGCCAAAGGCAGTGAACTCTCTAGTTGTAGAATGCTGGATACTTGTTATGATAACATTTATGCGTGATCAATATGAGCTCCATTTGTATTAGATGATTACCATAAACATTTCTCAGTATTTAGTAAAAACCCACTCAGAACTCATTTATACAATAACCAATTATGTTTATATGTGCAGTAACTTCAGCTTCTATTACACCTGTGTTTCAAGTCAGTGGGTTTTCAGTGTTGTCCATGATAATCGACTGTACACTACAGATGTGGCAGGTGAGGATCAGGCTGGAGTGTTCCTTCTAATCTCCAAGCTTCTGAAAGAAAGTGATGAAACCTCAGAGAACCCGAACGCCACGGTGCCGCAGCGAACGCAGCACATACATTTTTGGTCCAGAACTCTAAAGAGACATCAAACGTTTAATAACGTGCGGAGGATATTACCTCACTGGCTGCCGGCAGAACATGCCGAAACAGCTACACAATACGAGGGAGCGGAGCCAAGGCCTTGCTAGTAATCGACCATTGTTTGAACGTAAATAAAAGGCCCCTGTATATACAGCAAGCCTGTGAACAAGGAAAGGAAGAGAAGCTATTGTGATCAGAGTGCTGTTCCATGATTACGACAGCTAGCATGAGCTTTGGCCTCATCTCCTCTCAGTTTACGTCACTCTTTCAGCCGAAATGGGCCTGAGTGAGGTGTGAAAGCTAAACGATGTGTCTGATTCTTCTTCTTTTCCCTTTCTGAAAAGTGAAACCAAATGGAACACCTGAAAAGATGTTTGTTACAGTGGAAATATAGACAGTTTTGTGTAGGTCTGGAAAGATTACACTTAATATTGATTCTCAAGGAAAGGATTCAATGTGGATTTAAAGAAAACAAACTATTTAGATGTTTTATTCAATATTTCAAGAACTTTTTAAGTTATTAAACAGTAAATACCACTCTAATTTTAATATAGTTTTTGTCAAGTTATCTTCCTTGAGGCCTGTTCTCGACTTTTGAAATATGAGGAATTTTGGATATTATTTCCATCATGGTTTAATCCTTAATACTGTTCTCTTACAGCTTTCTCTGTTATTTTAAGACCTGCTGCGGGTTTGATCATCATTCATTTTCATTTACACTTTCCTTGTGCCCGATTAATTAATTAAAACATCATATTAGCATAAACCTGTGCACATATCTGCAACAAGAATGGTTTTATATTGTTGTAAATACGTGCAATTTTATATTGTTTTATATTGTTAAAACATTTCAAAATCTTTCAATTGTAATGTATAAACAAATGCAACTGGATACATTTTGCAAAAAAAAGGTTCTACATGGTACCATTTAGAACCATTTTTTTTTAAAAGTTCTTTAAAGAACCATACAGTTGTATGCAGTTTGGGCAGCCCTGTTCAAATGACATGTGCTATTGACTTTGTATATGAAAATAAGTGAACACATCCTCTACAGAGAACACACTTCTGCACATTTTAATGCACAATTACTGCTTATTTGCAGGATTTCGCATGTTGGGAAATAATAAAGCATTAAATGTGGCTTGTGCGTTCATATTTTATGTTTATTTTTTATGCCAAATTCAGCACATAAATAGAAACTTTGTAGAAAAATTTTTAGAAAAATGTAGAAGAACTGTTCTAAATTCTGTATATGATTGTATACAACAGGTTTTCCATCATAGAGAAAAACCATTAAACCATACAAAGACCCATTTATGCATTCAAATGGTTCTTTGAGTTGTCAGTGTTCTATATTTGACCTTTATCTTCACTAAAGAACCCATGAAGAACCAATTTTTTTAAGTGTGATCAATATGGACACTAAAAATAACACTCCTAGCACTTTTGTAATCTGAATTTTTGAAAAAAAAAACTGAATTTTATTTTGGCAAAAAAATATGCAAACTAACTACATATTATAATCATATACCTAACATTCGAAAATTGAATCACTACCTTCAGATGAGGCGTTCCTAAGGCTGACACAAGGAAGGATCTGACCGCTGGAGCACGGTGACCCTGACCTCCTGTGTCCTCAGGAGTTACAGTAAGAGCTGAAGCAGAGTGAAGCTGCAGGTCACGTTGCACACTGTGTGAGTGAGAGAGAGGGAGCGAACGCAGTGACGGGCGTCTGAGCAATCCAACATGAGAGGACATGTGAGCTTTATTCTCACCATCAGCGCAGTGCGTGTGCATGTGTCATCTCAACTGTAAAATTCACCAGTATTCCTCTACAATAAGTCAGACTGGTGCACTGAGCTGTTTGTGTTCAATTTTGAATGGTGTCAGGGAGAAAACGTCTGAGCAGCGCTGCTGTCACCCACACGGCATGCAATGCATACTTCCCCCTTGAACTTTAGCCTGAGTTATTAATCCTGTCTTACTTAATGTGTTGTCAGCGATCCATTTAGAGACGTTAAGTGATTAAAATCTGCCCCAGAGCAGTTGGTGTGCTGTATGTTCACACTGGCCAGTAAAACAAATCAGCAGGTGGAGCTTTCTGTGTTTTCTATCTCTGTATAAAAGAAGCTCCCTTTATTGCCTTTATAGTTGAATGTGCTGTGATTATGATACTGAAAGAGCGTGAGCTCACATTCACAACAATTCACATCACTATGGACGCTTATTATTGAATTATAAAACAATAAATTATTCATTAAGTACTACAAATTATACATAAACTAATATAAATTATTCAGTAACTGCTATGAATTATTTGCTAACTAGTATATACTATAAAATGTTGAAAAACTACTATGAACTTTTAACAACTACTAAAAGTTATTCAGTAACTACCATTAAGTATTCAGTACGATAAGTATTCATACTATATAATATTCAATAGCTACTACAAATTTTTTAATTACTACTATGATATTCTGTAACTACCACAAATTATTTGTTAACTCGTATACACTATAGTATACAATACAAAATATTCAAAAACTACTATGAATTTTTAACAACTACTAAAAGTTATTCAGTAACTACTATTAAGTATTCAGCACATACTATAAAATATTCAATAACTACTACAATTTTTAAAATTACTACTAAGATATTCAGTAACTACTATAAATTGTTCATTAGCTATTATGAATAATTCAGTTACTACTGTAAATTGTTCTGTAACTGCTATAGATTATTCAGTAACTGCTATGAATTACCCAGTAATATTGGAAATTATTCAGTAACTACTATAAATTATTTGTTAACTAGTATATACTATAGTATACACTATAAAATATTCAAAAACTACTATTAATTTTTTAGCAACTACTAAAAGTTATTCAGTAACTTCTATGAAGTATTCAGTACATACTATAAAATATTCAATAACTACTATTATTTTTTTAATTACTACGAAGTTATTTAGTAACTACTATAAATTATTCAATAGCTATTATGAATTATTCAGTCACTACTGTAAATTGTTCTGTAACTGCTATATTCAGTAACTAATGCAAGTTATTCAGTAACTACTATTAAGTATTCAGTATATACTATTAAATATTCCATAGCTACTATGAATTTAATAACTACTAAAAGTTATTCAGTAACTATCATGAATTATTTAGTAACTATTATAAATTATTTAGTAACTGCTATAAATTATTCAGTAAATATTCTGAAATATTCAGTAACTACTATAAATTATTCAGGAACTATGATTAACTATTCAGTAATTAATGCAGGTTATTCAGTAACTACTATTAAGCATTTAGCATACACTATAAAACATTTAATAGCTACTATGAATTTTTCGATAACCACTAAAGATTATTCAGTAGCTACTCTAAATCATTCCGTAACTGTTATGAATTGTTCAATAACTGTTATAATTTTTCAGTAACTACTATAAAACTATTTTATAAGTTATATAGCTATGAAAGTGAGGATCCACATACTTTCTTAGCAAAAAGGGCTCTGTATTCCTAAACTAAGGTTCTATGACTTGTAACAATAGAGGAACCCTTTTAGGTGCTACATATAACCATAACCATTCTTTGAAGAACATTTGAATGTTGAAAGTAAGAACCTGTTGTATATGGTTCTTCAAAGAATGGTTATGGTTATATGTAGTACCTAAAAGGGTTCTATTACCCTAAAATAAGGTTCTCTGACTTGTAACAATAAGGGAACCCTTTTAGGTGTTACACATAGCCATAACCATTCTCAGTAGAACCATATACAACAGGTTTTCACTCATACAAACTATGCAAAGAACGACTGATACATTCAAATGTTCTCCGTTCTATGTATAACCACTGAAGAACCTTGAAGCGTGTACAAAACCATAGAATTGAAGGCAAAACATGGAAAGTCATAATGATGTGACACATATAGAGCACGATGATAAAGCAGATTGTTGATGAGGTCTTGGTATTTCATTGGTTTTCCATGACTCCAAAATGATATGAGCCCTATTCTGTCACGTATCTTTTGCTTGATAAGATGTTTCTTGGCTGAAATGATTGAACAGTGAGCAACTCGTCCTGGAAAGGATGATCTATCAGCGGATTTCTGTGGAACTTGACTGATTAGACAGAAAGTGATGAGTCTGAAATGTGTTCGCAGATGACGACAACTGAACTGTGGTTCACTCTAACACGTTCACTCTGACCCCTTCAAACTCCATTTTTAAGCTGTTTAGTTACTTCGTTTGAAAATGCCAACTGCCTTTGACATTGTGTGCACATTTCCTGAACAGACCAATAGAAATGGTCCAAAGTTCTTGTTACATTAACATACAAAGTTACTAATAGCATAAAGTACTTGTTTGAACATAATTAAATTACAACACATTCCTATTTAATCAATTAGAATAAAGTCAGTATACATACATCAACATAAAGTTCGATTGCTGATGGAAAAAAATGGAAACATATCTGTGCAGTTTATTTGGTTTTCATTTGAATGGAATTCTCCTTGGATCAAAATGAAACATTTTCCCTCATGGAAATGCACTTTCATTATTTTTTATTGTCCATTTTACATAAACCAGGCATTTAAAGACAACACAATTCATTTATTTAACATTATATAATATATATTTATCAACATATTTGCAGTTTGTAAGCCCAACAACCCTGTTGGTTCATTTTTTGAGTGTGTAAAGTTACCATTTCGGAGACACAAGGTCTGTTACAGCAGCTACGCTATTGTATTGTCCTTTATAAGAATCGGAGCCCGTGCGGCGCAGACGTGTGTGCAGCTGAGGACCATCGTGGCCGCTGTTTATTTTCAGACCAAAACACTGGCTCTAATGCAGCGGACGCGGCCATGTGCTGCTGCACACTGCTCTCCGCTATCACCCTCAGTGTTTCCGCAGGACTCGCAGAGGTCACCAAAACACTGCCAACTCCGAAACGTGCTGTCCCTCGCCAGTCCGCTATCAACAGGAAACATCTTTCGCAGAACAGGAAGTGCTACTCTCTAATTGGCCCAACGTGATTCAGTGAGAACTGTCTCGCAGCCAATAGGCGCGGGCTTATTTTAAGGACGGCTATAAAAGCAGGCAGCACTTGTTCAGTCCAGGCAAAGAGCTGTTTGGGGGGCCTTACAGAGAGAGCAGGGCTCTCAGCGGCAACCGTGAACACACAGAGGCTTTCAAAGACAATTAATCAGCAAAGGACACTTTAACCCCTTAAAATCCCAGGGTTAATACACACTAAGGCTTTTTATTCAGTAACTACTACTATTCAGGACTCCAATGCAAACTGGCTGAACTGTTCTTAGGTTATACAAGTGTGTAATAAACCTTTTGGCCCTGGCCTTTAAGGGGTTAAACTATTCTTCACTCACTTACACTACACAACTTGTAGTACTGTGCAAAAGTCAGACCCCCTCCCCCCCCCACTTCATTTATTTAATTTTCAGCCAAAACGGCCACCAGGAATAAAAAGCAGAGTATTGTGCAGAAGTTTTAGGCACCTGAGAAAATTAGAATGAAAAAGCTGTTTATCAGAGCAGTAAGTATTTATTCACTCTCAAAGACACTATAACAATTATAATAAATACAAATAATATTAACATGATTTGTATTTCTATGTCAATCTGTCCATTTAATCTTTTCCATTCCTGGAGGAAGCCCAGCATTATATGTAGTTGTCATCCAACACTTGGTTTGGCTAATCAATACTTACATTAAATCAGCTGTGCTGCTGATGGAGTTTAACAAATTTATAACTCTGGAATCAAACTTTGTTCTTTAAACTAGCAACAAGATATCAACTATTTTTTTGTGAAAACAAGAAATTCTTGTTACTTTTCCCTGTAATGATGACTATTTGCATTTATTCTAATGATATGTGATGTTTTTACAAGCACAAACGCACTTATTGCCACGATACGATGTGCCTAGGACTAAGACTTTTGCACAGTACTGTATATTTAACACAATAACTACATGTAATATAATGTCTTTCGGTATTTATGTCCAGACTTTGTGTTTATTACATCTTCTTTTCAGGAGACTCGCTTTCAGTTTCTCAAAGAAATCTGCAGACACACCTCCAAAGTTCAGTCTTAGAAGTTGGTTGTACTTTATGCTTCTCATGATCCAAGTAATCCCACATTCAGTGATGTTGAGGTCTGGATTCTAGGGTGGTCAGTCCATTGTTCAGCTTCTTTGTTTGATGTGAGGCTTCTTGACAGCTTTAAGTGCTGTTTGTCTGATGGGGGCAGTTTTGGTGGTCCGAAAAAAAAATGAATAACTTGTACTTAACGTCTGTTTAGACTGAAAATTAAATATATAAATGGTCTCTGACTTTTATACAGTACTGTATACACCAATCAGGCATAACATTACGACCACCTCCTTGTTTCTACGCTCATTGTCCATTTTATCAGCTCCACTTACTATATAGGTGCACTTTGTAGTTCTACAGTTACAGACTGTAGTCCATCTGTTTCTCTGCATACTTTGTTAGCTCCTTTTACCCTGTTCTTCAGTGGTCAGGACCCCCATGGACCCTCACAGAGCAGGTACTATTTGGGTGGTGGATGAGATAGATGCACCGATGGACTACAGTCTGTAATTGTAGAACTACAGAGTGCACCTATATAGAAAGTGGAGCTGATAAAATGGACAATAAGTGTAGAAACAAGGAGGTGGTCATAATGTTATGCCTGATCGGTGTATATAAGTTTGTTATTAGTATATAATTTATACTATTTGCTATATAATAACTGTTAAATTTAATAGCCTGAACTTGAAGGGGTTAATAAGACTAAAGACCACTTTAGAAGTCTAATCTAAAACCAATAAATAACCAACTCATGAAGATTAATTTATAAAACGTATATACAACACTACATGTCTTCATTAGGCTCTTTTGATCTTAACCACAGTCATGAAGATCCCGTTGTACTGGAGATAACTGTGGACAGATTGTTTCGCTACCAGCACAATATTAAGCCCATTTCCACTTGCTTTGTTGATCAAACTAAACGGTTCATCTTTTTCATCTGGAGCCATGGCCGTTGGTACAGTAAACATTTTCATCCGGAAATAGCACGAGTGGCGAGGACAGATTGGCAGAATGCAAAAGGACTTTTTTGGTATCCATCAAAGGCGCTGTAAAAGCTCCAGGCGTCACAGTGAGATATGTATACACAGGGGCTTTCAGCAAGTGGGCCGTTCTGATTACGGCGCAGCCTAAAGAGCTCAGAAATCACTTCATTAGAGCGCTACTGAGGCTGCCGGCCACAGCAATAACATTCTATCAGTGTGGGGAAATCCACAGGCTGTTTCATCATTACTTAATGCAGCTGCGCTATAACAACCTCATCTGGAAAAGCACCCAAAGCGGAGCCAAGAACACCAACAGAAGACTGCAGCCGAGCAGAGGGCAGCAGACGCCCGCTCAGTTAGCCTGTTTACTAGAATTTTCACCAGTGACCAAACATTCATTTTATAAAACATTACAAAATATTCAGTTAACACTTTATAAAACAAGTCATGTGAGGTACTGCCCACTTTCAGTGTCTTTGAGAGCCTTTAGCATTAGCCACTGGCCCTATTATTAGGGGATTGCAATCCCTGATGGTGCCACAGTCTTCTGTGACCGGGATTCCAATGGTACTCACACTCTCTAGGTGGGTAGATCGGTCCTTCCCACCCCCCCCATTACTCAGCATGATGCTAGCCAACACAAGCATCTGTTAGCTGGCATAAAATAATTCTCCTTCAAGTGTGTTGAGCTGTCCAGTGATGTTGCATTAGCAGCAGTCTGGAAAGATGTGGTGGAGCTTCACTTGTCTCAGAGGAAGTACATGCTAGCCTTCACCTTCCCAGCTTGGTAGTGTCAAGTGGAAGTGAGTTAAATCGGCAAGAAAAAAAAAAAACAAAAAAAGAAAAACAATCAATAACTAGTAGCTAAATACCCGTAACCAATAGTTTATAGTGCTAAATAAAAGCAAAATGCCTTTAGGGTGGAGTAGTTCTAATTTTGCACTGTAACTTTCTACTTTTTCACAGATAAAACTTAAAAAAGTTACAGAAACCATGGCTTAATAACATTAGTAAAGTGGACTCATGAAAGTCCATCTCCTGAAAATGGCCGGTAAATACTTCAAATCACCGCAAACATTCAAAGTGCAACATTGGATAAACTAATAGTTTAGGCTATTAACCCCTTAAAATCCCAGGCTTATTACATGCTAAGGCTTATTATTCAATAACTACAGGGACTAAACTGGCTGAGCTATTCTTAGGTTATAGAAGGGTGTAATAAAACTTTGGGCCTGCTGGTGAGCCCTGGCCATTTAAGGGGTTAAAGACAATATCAATTAATGACAAAAGGCCCTTTGCCAGCCTGCCAGAGGACATTCTCCCTACCCCCTTAAAAATATTGCACTGCTCTATGAGAAAAGGGACTCTGATGCCTCTGTATGCTGCTACAATTGCTATTTCATACATGTTCAGAGAACAGCTCTAGTAATAACAACCATCAACACTGCCATAATCAGCACTTGCCCACTGACCCTGAGCAGCGGCCATTCTCTCAGAGCCAAATTCGTGGAAGACGCTAGCAGCTATTTTTACTAACACACACACACTGAACATGTTATGGCATGTTTTAAATTAGTTTTTAAAAAGTCTGTATTGTTGTACTGTGTGAGTGTATTTAAATACTGCTGAGAACCCAACCTTAACTTTAAAATCAACCTTAAAATCGAAACTTTTTTACCTTGTTAGCTCACGTCTCTGATAATATTAAGCACGATTCATCATATAATATCATTTAAAAGACAAAATTCTTGTTGCCATTTTGGTGGTTTATGACAGCATCAGTGCATTTCTAACTTTAATACCTGGCACTTTTATGCATTCTTACATTTTCAGGTTAGATGCTCTTCTCCATTGGAAAAAAACAGAGCTGGAAAACAGGGCTTCTCCTCTGTGCTTTATTCAGGCACACCTGCTGTAGGCATTTTTACTGGACTGACTAAGCTTTGCCGTGGTGAGTTGCAGGGTGAGTAGCCATGTGTGTGGAAGGCATGCAGTGCCCTGACCTCAGCACAGCTCCACTGCATGGAGGTCACGTGACTGCTCCAGCGTACAGAACCTGCTATCGTCTTCGCCAACGTTTTAATGCCTGCTAAAGTAAACAAAAGCATTCCACCCTTCGTTTGTTCTTGGAAAACTCTTAGCAGATTGCAGATGTCTTGCAGTAAACCGTTGGAAGGGATGGACTGGTGTGTTTGCTGATCGCCTGTGTGATTTGATCACCATCTGTGAGTTTAGGAGTTCAATATGGGACTATGAAACACCAATAAACACCCGTGCTCTCTTTAAAACGTCTATGGCCCCGTTCTTCTCTCTGGGTTAGGGCTGCATCTCCGCCTAAAGCTGTGAGGAATGCCTGACATGTTGCTTTACTTTTCATGAGGGAAAACAGGTGGATCAGCCTGGGGGCAAGTTTCAATAAACATATCTCGCATCTGCATTTGGTTGCATTTGCTAAGCGATGCCACTGATGATGCTGTCCACAAGTCCTGAAGGGAGAAAGAAGAAACAGAACAGCATTTCTATACCATTTGGCCACATTGGCACACCATCAGTCAAAAAAAATGAAAACAATTAAAAATCCTCCTATAAATAGTTTATAGGATCACAAACAATCCAATTGACTAATATACAGTATCAAGCAAAAGTCACAGTTATGAAATAACCATTGGTGAACCATGATTATTAGGCCTATTAGGCCATAAATGCCAAAATTTGGTCAAAAACAAGCCCCCTTCCTTTATGATAATGCTAATTTTCTGCTAGGATCTCTATGGAATTTCCAATAGTATGTTAGTGCTAAGCTTACAGTGGTGCACATGAACATTTATTGGCTGTTCCAGATTAAACACCGACATTTGAAGCCTGCGAAAGACATTCCATTTGTTTTATTTGAATCTTGTCATAGCATATCATCGCTGTCCAAAAAAGTATCTCCATTTTTTGTGATTTTTTGTTTTCTGCACAATTTGAATGCGACAGCTTTACATTGTGTTATAATTTCTTGATGACTGGACCAATAGTAATGCTCCCAAAGGGCTTTAAATAAAATATCTTTACATTAACTAACATTGTTTTTCTTTGGACAGCGACAATATATTTTACCGTGTAGCAGTTTTTCAGTGACTCAGCACAGAGTTGCCATCACTGTTTTCTATTACCAAAAACTGACTGAATCCTAGTTAGACCACAGCTCATATTCACAGTAAGTGATATATCTAGAGCTTCCAGAAGTCCTAGAGTGATGTTTTTCTGATAAAATTGATCCGACCCATTGTAAATCAAAACATGATTGGTTTATTCCACTGACATTTCCTAATTATGTTAGTAATCTAATGTGTAAGGCCTTCAGTCCAGTTCCTGAAGTGAAGTCCTAAGGAATAAGAGAGTTTTCTTGGCTGTATCTACTTATATACCTCCAAAAAAGTCCTAATTTGACTATTTTCAAGATTTTAACCTCTCCTTTTAATCAAACAGAAATGTATGAAATAACATCATTGCTATAATAAATACACAATTTAAGTACAATGAACTAATGAAATAAAAAGGAACTAAAATGACAGACATGTATTTTTTATTATCTAAAAATAGCCTCTGAGGGTTCCCTCTGGAAATAACACACATAGAGTTATGCAGTGACCAAAAACAGTGTAAAGCAGATCAAACTATCTTCTGTTTTAGATTCTTCAAAATAGCTCCCCTTTGCCTCGATGCACCTTCATGAAGAACCACCTGGAATGCTTTTCCAACAGGACTGAAGATGTTCAAAAATATGCTGGGAGCTTATTGGCTGTTCAGAACTACCTCTTGGGACATTAACATCACAATTTAGATTTGCCAGAATTACTTCAATCAGGTGTGTCTAAACTAGTGACTGGCACCATATAAGTTCTCACAAAGTTGTGGGACATAATATGTGTCAGTATGTGCAACTTGAGTTGGGATCTGGGTTGCCAGATTGCTTCTATAGCCAAAAACCTGACAAAATACACAAAAACCCACCCTAAAAGTACACTTCAAAAATAATCAAATGTAAATTCATCAATAATACTAAACAATACAGCATCTGACCAACACAACATCCACTTAAGCCTCTATGTACAGTCAGTAATGCCATCTAATTACATCAGTAATAAACTGCTGGGTGTGTTAACCACTGATGTCGATTGCGAACGATGTGGTGGGGCAATAGCCCTCTCACAACAAGGGGAACTGAAACATATGTCAATAGTGTTAATAACTGTTCAGATGTGGAAAGAAGTTAGGCCCATTCCGATTTCAGTCATATTATTACGTTATGCCGTTTGTTAATTGTATGTACTTTTTTTAAAACTTGGCAAAATCATGACAAACTAGCCCACAAGAGTCAACAAAATATGTCAAGTTTAGTGGGAAACTGCCCAATCTGGCAACACTGGTTGAGCTTAGCATGAAAGTTAGATCAGTGACAGAAACTTTTGGCCTCTTAAACATGACTTTGTTTTTTTATTGTCAGTTGCTTTGTGTTACACTAGTTCTACTTCAGTGAAACAATGGGGGTGAAATTGCTGTAATGAAGCATCTCTTCTCATAGGTCAAACTCAGTGTCAGTAAAAGCAGGGAAGTCTGGTCTGCTACATGGTCTGCGTTTGTATCTGCGTACGTGACTAAGATCTGTACAGTACTGTGTGGCTGAACTATTGCTGCTTTTGATTTCTTTACACAGGCCTCAGCAATGTTGAGAGTTCACAAGAATGGGAAGTGGGATTACTCATCTAAAGGGTGAACTGGAGGACAAAGGGTTTCCCCTTGCAAACACAAAGTACATTCAACATTTATTTTATTTTTATTGAATTTAGTCAATCTTGCTATGTGTTAGCTCCCTTAAGTGTTTTATGAAATTATTGTATTGTATAGAGTTTTGTTTCAGTCTAATTTGTGTCATTTCAGTTTCAAACCTTCTGGGTGAAAGGCTTTTTTGTTAGTGCCTTGTAGCTAATATAACTCTAAGCTTCTACTCAGCCATTAATCTTAAGATTATTATTCAGTAACTAAAATAAATGATTCTTCTACCATAACAACCATTACCGCAACTATGCCAGATACAGTGAAACAAATGTGAAAGTTAAGTACTTCATGAGAATGTGAAGTACCCACCTGTTGTTAACAAGAAAGGAAAGCAAATAGCCACCTGTTAGCATTAAGATGCAGCAACACCACAAATTAGCGGTTCATGTCACCTTGTGAAACTGGAGTGACCAAGGCTGGCTGGAAGATTTGGGCCAAAAAATCCTCCATTTTGGTGCAGTTAGCAACCTAGCTAACCCACCAAACATAAACAGTAAAAACACATAACTATAATTATGGCAGTTGCACACTGAGTAGTTGACAGCAGTGGTATGACTAGTGTGTACAGCAGCACTTAGCCAAGCAGCTATCTTAGCAGTTAGCAAGCTAGCTAGCTAATTCTCCTACCAAAAAACAGCAGTGCTTCCTCCAATTTGAATCGTCAGTGCTGCTATACAAAGCCCTGCTGCGTCAAAGATCAATGCAGTCAAAGCAGCAGCTCTACTGGTCAAGGACACAAGTTTGCATTCCAAAGTTAAACTCGCCCTTAAAATGTACTGCTTTGGAAGTGTGGGATGTGAAAGCGCTCAATGTGGCGAATTCATTTGAAACGAATGCACTTTCGCTTGAGAAATCTTGCTGGCAAGATGCTACTCTGAGAGTCTTTAGGCGAATAACATGGTAACTTGTAGCTACCAACTTCCATTTGTTGTTAGCCATGTTAGCATGTTTGGTCACTATTCGCTGCTTTTAAATGCATTTGGTAAGTAAGCTTGACTCAGCTTGACTAATTTAAGGGCCTCAAATGTGACCTTCAAACTTAACTGGTCCAAATTTGTTTCTTAACCCATTAAGATTTATGCAAAGGCAGATATTTCTACCATAACACAGTGCACCAAGTAATAAAGGCAGTATGGAGCATCTTTTATACAGTGATAGAAAACATGGTAGCACACAGAAAGCTCCAATTCTTTATCCTGATCCATTTTACTATGACCAACATGGACATGCATGCTCGCCAGCTACTGTAGGGGACAATTTTAATGAGTTAAAGGGGATGAAGACAAAGCCTTTGATTGGATTGGTGATGAGAAGTTGAGTTTGATTGGGTTAATTGACCAATTCCAGCAAATTCACTGTGTCTTCTAGGTAAAGGCTGTGTGATAAATGTGCCCTCTGACCTAAATATGAAAGAATTAGCATGACTCTCTAAACATTACAAATCACTGGTTACCCTCAACGTTTCTTCTGGTTAGCTCCACGCCCTCGTGCAGCTCTCAGCAAAGGAAGATGAGGAACAACAGAGTACTCCTTGGTTAGATTCTGACCACACTGATGCTCACACCTTTTCTTGTTTTCTTGTTTTGATTCATGGCCCAAAGCGCTCAGGTTGGAGGCAGCGTTGTGTGCCACACCGCAGAGCAGCTTGAATCTGAGAGTGACCTGATTCTCTAAGCGCTGTGGCAGGTGCGGCCTACCAGTGTGGCATGCGCAGCTGGTGGAGGATTTTACAAGCAGTGTGCACACACAAACACCTACCCTCACTCTCTACTCTACTCTGCAGGATGCATCAGCATTTTTAAGACTCAAACCGTCAGGGCTGTGACAATTTTGATACTGATGTTTATCTCGGGGTTAAGAGATGAGATGCAGAACAAACTATGGTCCATTGCGCCACCGATGATGCTCTGCTCTTCAATTCTTATTGCAACTCACAAAGCTGTTCACATTTTTTCCCTCATAAAATAACAACTGCGATGGAATTAATGGAATGGAACGGAATGGAATGCTGTTTATTGTTATTGTATTGAAATCTCATTTTGAAACTTCTCAAGTCTGATTCTTAGGTTCAGTCAGCCAAATGAACACCACAGCCAATCGCTAACACTTATAAATTTCCAGATGTAGAAGTCTAAGGTTGACATTACTGGGCTGAAGGGGCACAATCCTAGATTGGATTCATATCTGGTAAATGATTAAAATTAGATGTTATCGGAATTCATGTGGGGGTTTTTTATTACCTTTCACTACACATGAGCATACAACGTGGTCATTGTCCAGCACTAGTACCAGTTTAGCAGTGTCTAACGAGCAGCTAATGGTACTAAAATGTTAAAGAGCTGTGGTTCATCAAAGTTTAATGTTATCTGCCATGATAGAAAAACTGGATCAACGGTCAAGGCTTATAACGTAAATGTTAGCCTTGCAAGACCATCGTCAGAGAATCTGGTGGGTTTCGTGGCTCAGCGTGGCTCAAGAACCTACTTTAGGTCAACACTGTGCTTCAACAAAAACACACCCTCAGGAAACAAAAGGATATCTCCTACACTAGTTACTAAATACTTCAATGAAAACTCTTGAATAACAGCCACTCAATTCACACATCATGTTGACCATCAGGACTTACCCTGTGTGTCCAGAGTGACTTTGAGGAGATTTCAGCGATGATTCAGTCAATAATCCAGTTCAGAAAACTACCGTTTAGATCCTGTGTTTACACAATTTAAATCTCCCTTTAAATCCCCACAGCAACGTGTTCAGTCTAAAACTTTCCCTCATGTCTCAAACAGTCCTCTGATGGACTCAGACTCTGAGTTTAATGTCGATAATCAGAAATTTACAGCTAAATACACGGAGAAAATGACTCAAAATGCAGTCACACTTATAAAATTGAGGCTGAATGCTAGCCATGCGGTCAGTGCATGCTGCTGAGCTGAGAGAGTGGGGTGGAAAAAACGTGAAAAAGGCGACAAATGCAGTGTCCCAATTCGCTACACTGAGTGCACTTTCCCTCTTTCCCTCAAAATCACACAAACAGGCCCTAAAACACATTTTAAGAAAAAATAACAATAAATAATATCTAGCTCTGTCTTTGAGTTTACATTAATTTTGAATACTAAAAATATCTGATATTTAATATGCAACTCAATTTGTAATTAAAAATTAAGGCTGTCTTGCTGTGTATCAGAGTTTTAGCACTCAGCATGAATCCAAGAGGACAGACTAACAATTTCTGAAAAGGTATCTGAGGTGCCACTTGTTTTCAAGATCTCTATAAGCAATAAAATGCCAAAATAGTGCAGGCGGTAGGTAAATTTCTGATAAAAAATTAGCCAAATTCATAAAGATATCAAATTTCTGTTAGCATTTACATGTCAAACAATGGCATATCTGAGTAGCCAAATGTCTCCTTAAAAGTAACAACATATGGCATGTGTGACTGTCTCATGTAAATACTATATAATTGCAATTGTAATTGACTCAAAATACCAAAAAAAAAAAAACCCAAAATTCGAGGGTTCTAAGGGTTAAGGACGTGATATTGTGAACTTTTTATTCCAGTCACTATATCTTACTACTATAAAGTTTTCATAGCACACAGAACATGCAAATGCTTGCAAAAGTTTGTTTCCCTCTGGATCAAACGTGCAGGCAGCCAACAAAAGTGTCACAAAAAATTCTGATAGCTGTGGGCACCTTAGCATACAGTAAATATGTAGGCTATGAAATCCATCTCATTAATGACGTGATGGACTGAGAGGCCTCCTAGATGCTTGGGAGATGGGGCTTATGAGGCAGAACTTGGCCTGGCAGTTACAGCTCATGATATTTACCTCAAGGAAAAATGAAAAACAAAACAGGCATGCACTGCACGTAGCCTTCTGGGCTCAGCTTACCGGACAATAGGACATGGACGCTGACCAGGAGAAGATTTAAGTTGCCCAATAGGAATGTCGGGGCTGAGCTCAGAGCGCTATGATGTAACACTGGTGAAAAAGCGTGAGTGGAAAAAGCTGGGAGTCAGAGGGCCAGATGCTTTTGCGAGACGCATGCTTTACTTGTTTGGAGAAAAACCATGGCAACAGAAGGGGAAACCCACACAGCTGTTGAAGAGCTGAGCATGCTGGCCTTGGAGCCGCCAGAGCGCCTGAGCTCCAATCAGAGGCCTTCGCCCCGCCAGCCACGATTGGATTTCATCATCTCAAGCACTTGAGGCTTTAATGCACAGCAGATGTGTGGCCAACAGGAGTTGGCAGCACTCTGACAGCAGAGGATGGAGCAATCCCCTACACCAACATCACCCCGCTTCCCCCCCAAAACTGCTCAGTCTGTGCTGGGCAAGCGTTGGTATACGAGCCATAAGAGCAGCAGATATACAATGAAATGTCATGCATTGAAAGACCTTATATCTCCAAAATGGTGACTTAACAGAGGAAGGCAAAAACGTTCTTAACTTTGAATGGAAGTTAATGGAGCAAGATTCCTTTACTATGAATTTTGGAGCATTTCCATTGGCCCAACCATAATGAAATTTGAAGAGAATGTAAAGGGCGGCTGGCATTTTCAGATTCTGTAAAAAAAAACAAAAAAAAAACAACAAAAAACAACAATGCAGATACAACTTTTAGGGATCTGGACGACCACCAGCATCGGAAGATATTACATTTGTGAAGCTGAAATCGGTTATAAAATCTACATCCCTCTGAATTTTCTTGTTCAAACTTTGATAAATAAATCTTGTATTGTTCAACATGAAGCCTCTATAATTTCGTTTGCCCAGGACATGTAGTTACTCAGATATACACATCTCAAAAGAGCTCAGTTTTTTTGGGACACCCTGTATATTATATCAAAACAATTATTGCCAAAAGTATGTGAACTAAAAGATAACTTTGTGATGATGTAATAGATGTAGACATTTAAATCAATGTATCGCTTTTTTAAACACAGCTCTGATGCTTTATAATCAATACAAAGGAATCATTTTTCAAAACATTGTTTAATTTTCCTGACTAGAATTACAGCAGATCTGCGCTCCATTAGTTTGTATTGCGCAAGACTTAAAATGTATTGTGTAGACTATTACTACTACAAGAAGTTAGTTGGGAGTGGTCACTTGCGCAGGACAGAGGAATGACTGTAGTTTTATCTACAGCAGTAACTCGCGCTATTAATGTTGTTTATGGGGAAGAATGTTGTTTACAAGATGAATCAGCTTGAAGATAATCTTTCCCTGTGTCTCATTCTGGCACTAGGCAGTATATTCCTACACTAAATTAGTCATATGGCTCAAACACACAGGTGAAAACAGAAAACATCAGAATTCAGGTGATTGTGAACGCTGATAGGTGTGAGGCAGATCGTCACAGGTCACATGATCTCCATGTGGCTGCTGGGTAATGGAGTCCACGAGGGATTCCGACTCCATAGGGAAGTCTACCGTCACGTGATCACCCAGGTTATGCTGGGAAATGTAGTCCGTCACCCTAGACGAGTCTCTAGCAGGCGTGACAATATTATTAGTATACAAACATAAAAAGATTGTAGTGAGAACGATACATTGTATCAAAAATATAAGCTGTTAATCTGGCTATCTAGTGGAGCAACTGAATGTGTTGCATGTGAATTATTTCACATAACTGCTATGTTGCAGGCAACTCTCAAGTTTTACTGTGTAAAGCCAGTCTAAAGAACAGAATGGTAACTGGGCCTATTATGTTATAGCTAATTTCTATGCATGACTCTACGATGTGAGGTAGCTGCACAATTTCTAAGCTGCTCATCCTCCTGGGTCGCATTGGGTAGAAGGCAGGAAACACCCTGGACAGGTCTCCAGTCCATCACAGGGCAGACACACAGACATACACCTTCACACCAAGGCCAACTTAGCATCTCCAATTCACCTGACTGCATGTCTTTGGACTATGGGAGGAAACCATAGACACAGGGAGAACATGCAAACTCCACATAGAAAGGACCCTGATCACCCGGCTGGGGAATCGAACCCAGACCCCTCTTGCTGTGAGGCCACAGCGCTATATGCCACATATTGAGATACTTTTTGCCTGCCTTTTTGACTCTGCCTTTTGTCTCGCCCTCTGGACTTGTTTGCCTGTGGTGATGATTCGTGGTCATCTATCGCCTTTTGGTTTTGACCCACGCCTGTACTTTGACTACGATTTTGCCTAGTGTTAATAAAGCCTGTACTTTCACTTTTAGCTGCACGCGTCTGAACCTTGCTGACTGTTTAGAAACATAATAATAATATTTAACATTTAAATATCTAATAATATTCATTTATATTTGAAAATGATTTTTTACATAGGCATTACCATTATGGCCTACTTGATTCCTCACTCACGCTGTCCTAGAAGCGCAAGTTCTTCGTGGACGGTGTCTCTGTCTCTTCATCTGCAATCATTTTCATCCTTTGGACTCCAAATGAATCTGAGCTCAGTGTAAAATTAGGGGGCATCAAGAGAGGAGAAAATTAATACTGTAGCTGATAATGCAGCTACGTAAATCACTAATGTTAGTGATTACAGAAATGTTAGCTTCAAGAAACTTCAAGGAACTTTGTTGTCATGGCTCAGAAAACTAACAAAATGAAATTCCAACCTTGAGTCAGTCGGGGGTTGGGGAGGGGTCTCCTTTTCAACCGCCCAACAAACCATTTCTGTTTTACGTTCTTGTCCTCTGATCCAGTGAAATCAGTGGTTGGAAAGTATGTCATTCAATGTGATCATGTGATACCTTACTGCTGTTTTTATTGGCTGTTTCATGAAACATGTTCCATGAAGTTGAGATGCTTGCAACTGTTGTAGCTGAGTTTCAAATGAGTTGCAGTATGTATTGCATTATGCAATTCAAGTGCAATTTAGTTTCATGTAGGTGTCAAGCAACTAAAGCTGCATGAAAGTTTCACTGCATAAAGCCAGCCATACTTGTATATTGTAAATAGCCTAGTGCACAAAATGATGTAAGGAAATTGAATGTTATTATATAACAAAGACATCACATTTGAAATTTCAGACTGCTGCTTCCTCTGATGGCTCTGTAAGAAGTTTGTATAAATATGAACCTGAAGCCCAACCTGTGCCCATGACCCAGCCAGGCCAGGCTGGTACTGCTGGAACTAGAACTCGACCCGAATCTGCTTGCACACACTAATAGAGATGGGTTACCACAGACAGTTTTAGACTTACAAAAACTCTACACTCTGATTCGAAAGCCGAGCTTTTGCTGCAACCGATACTGACTAAAAGTGACTAATACACTACAAAAGTACTCAGTTTGAGACACAGGGTTGGCGAGCCAAGCAAAACATCTGAATAATCCCCTTTTTTTGGATGTACATGGATAAGGACTCCCTCATGTTTAGAACCGGATCTACTAAAAGCTCTGGAGCCAGGATCTTTACAACCTGCCAATAGCAACTTATTGGGAAAAGGTCATAATTAGCCGCTACAGCTGGGCTCCTATAACCTATAATGGATAGTCCAAGGAGTACAGGATATTGTCTCTGTCCATGTCATGTATTATTGTATTTTTTTTACCTGGGGTTTGTGTTGTTTTATGTACAGTCATAATTCATGTGACCACTTCTCAACCTCTCCTTATCCCATAGAGTTAAACAGGCTGTTTTTAGTCACTGTACCTTTAAGATTGTAAACAGCTGTTCTGATTGGTTGCCTTGTACTCTGCCTCATTCAAAAAGTAGTCTGGATTAAGATGCCTCTTATAACTTCAGCACAAGTGGGAGCCAAAGTGTTGTAGGCTAAATAATTGGGTGTATGTAAATTGGGTATATGTATTGAAACTTTGTGTTTATATACTCCATATGGATTTATTGTAAGTTAATGTAATGTAAGTTTATGGAAGTTAATGCAATGAGACTTAACTTAAGTTTGGAAGATTTAAAAAAAAGTTTTCACATGACACAAAGTATATGCATTTTTAAAACGAATGGTGATTGGGAGTGATTCGCACCAAATCATCCTGCAAAACAAGTCATTACGTCAAGCCCCTGACAAGTGCAGTAAATCGTCCCTGTTTTGGCCCCCGTTGCTTTTGTTTAAGCACACACACACACACACACACACACACACACACACAAACACACACTCACAGGCCGAGTCACACTGTAATCATATTGTCAGAATTTTTATCTGGAGCGCTGTGACCAAAGAAATGCAGCATGCATATTTGTATTCTTTCATCCCTACTTTGCTGGCTAAAGACACAATTCCCTCCGGACACAGGAAGAAAAGGGAAAAAAAAGGGCGAAAAGCGGCACAAACTCAATCAGAACTTATCTCAGTCATCATGGCGGGCCAAGAGTGAAAAACAGACTTATCATGCCCATATGGAGTGTTTCAAGGAAAGTGCTGGAAGGTGTACAGCCAGAGAGGGAGAGGCAGTACCACTGTGTGTTAGCCTCGCATTGCACAACATGTGCAGCTGCTAAACATAACAGGCCATGCTCATACAGAGAGGCATCGCCGCTATAAAGTGCAGTGGCTTGCATTTTTCTGTACCCCCTAGTAGGTCACAAGTCTGCATGTCATTGAACTTCTTCTCCTCTGCCTTAAAATCAGCGAGATTGCCAGTTAGCTCGCTTTGCCACCACAGCCTCAAACAATAGACATTTGGGGTCGATTTTCTGCGGCCAAAGAATACGACATAATTGTTGGGGAGGACTGCATGAACTTCCACTTGACAGGAACACCAACAAAAGCAGCAGGTGCTGCTGACTGACAGAAAACCACTAATCAGCACTTTGCAATAAGTCCTTGTTCCACTTCTGCTAAAACGCCTTTTCACTGCGGGCCACTGTAGCATAGATGCTGAACCAACACATCAAATGGGCTCTTAAGACTGACTCTTAGCAAAAAATGAACAAAGTCTTGCACAACATACCCAATCACCACAGCTCGCCTTCAGATATAACTGTTTGTAGGTCCTGAGGGGAATGTAAATGTTTGCTAACTTGCTTTAGCTAAGTTTTGTACTTGAGCTACGAGGCTAATGTAGCTAACTGTTTGCTTAAATCATCATACACTCGCCTCAAACGGCTTTAAATGGCTAAGTAATCACAAAGACTTTCTGACACTGTATGATTGTTATCTGTAAAAATGGACAAAGAAAGCAGAGGCTTCAAGATGCTGCTGCTATTGTTTTTAGCTACTTTCCTTTTATTTTCTGGCAGGGATCAAACTCGATGTAAGATATGGGATTGAGGTAATTCATTCAACCGGGAGTGACTATGGTGACTATGGTGGTAAGTGTGTTTATGACTAGCGCAAGTATGAATTCGGTGAATGGAATGAATTGGTTCTATGTAGCACCCAAAAGTGTTCTTCTTTTGTTATGGTGTCAAGCTTGTAACAATAGAAGAACCCTTTTGGGTGCTTTATAGAACCCTTTTCAAAAATGTTCTATATGGAACCATCTATAGCACACTCATGCACATTTTCCATCAATGCGAAGAACTCTTTCATGATTTATTCAGGCAAAGGGTTCTTTAAGTGTCCTATATAGGACCATTTTCTGTAGTAAGGAACCCTTGAGGCACCATCTTTTTAAGACTGTTTGATAGACATCAAAGCTTCTTTCTCGCCTTTCTTGGCTTACTCTGAAAACATGTACACAAGACAGTGACGTACTCTTGAAGCTAACTCGTGCATAAACACTGTGTGATGATAGCAGTTAAATATTCGGGGGAAATATGTAGATGCAGCAAAACATAAACGTTTAGAACAGGGTCTGTTAGCATCAAATTTTAAAGACACCATTCATTTTTCCCAAAGAGAAAAGTGCTTGGACCCGGAATTCCTAATATGGGCAAGTCTTCGACTATAGAATAATGACATGACATGGTTTGCATGTTACATGCTTCTATTACTTGTTAGCTACATTAGCCTTTATAGCTTCAGTGCAAAACTAAAGAAGCGAACTGTGCACATCTTGGCTGATCGACTACATTTGGAGTAAGACTTGCGACAAAGCAAACCTTCACCAAACGTCTTTACAACTGCTGTGCAGGGTTGAGAAAGTAGAACTGTGAGTGTGCAAGCTGCGAGTTAGGGAGTTGAGCAGCGAGATGAAGATGAATTAGCAGCAGGGGCATTCGGGGCCTCGGCTTGTTTTTCTGCATGGCTGTGGCGCGGGATGTGACCGCAGAGAGCGTTTTGGAGTTTGGCCTCGCTTCCAGAGAGACACCAACATCTCCCAGCTCCACTTCCTTCCACAATGATGTCGCTCCACAAAGACTCCGAGCCAGCAAAACAAAACTGTAAAGACAAACAAGAGGCCAATATTGCACACTGCTGTAAGCAGACCCGCTATCAAAACAGTTAGGGATTTTTCTTCTTTTTCATACTGCAGATGATGGAAGGGTGAACCCCCACTTCCCCCCCTCCTCCGCCTGCCACAAGCATGCAACCCGAAACCGGTGCTCATTCAGAGTCACCGTTTCAGAAATGAATCTTTCTAACATGAGGAGCACAATCAGTGGTGAACAGGATTCGAAGGTGCGAGTGAGGCACGTGTGCAGAGCGCAGTACAAGAAAACGGACTTCAAATACGGCTCGTACGCAAGAACGCAGAGAGGAAAGGAAGTGGTTTTGATTCAAAAGGAAAATACACACACCTGTTTTCGCTCACATTTTAAAGGAAAACAAAGAGGTGCTACAGTTTATCGCTGGTGGAAATCTGAAGTGAAAAAGCTCAGTCATGTGAGGAGCTTGCAAATCTTTTTCAAATCTTTTAGCTTTTCAAAAACTCACTTCTTCCACACACGTTGCACTTTATGCATATCATCATATTTCATCTCACACAGTTTAAAGGGGAATTCCACCGTTTTTCAAAGAAATTCTGCGTAATTAAATGCTTAGGATGTAAACAAAGTCATTCAGAGTGGTTTGATGTGAAATGCTCCTTTCTAGACAAACTTACCGAATCAGAACTGTTCACAATAATGTGATAGGAGCCAGACGTCTGAAGCGTTTAAATAGCCCATAAATGTTAAATTAGATATTCTTCACTTTTTTGAGATTAAAGAGTTTGAAAACATTGTTTTAGTGATGTCACAAAGTCAACTTTTTACATATACACTCACCGAGCACTTTATTAGGAACACCTCCTTGTTTCTATGCTCATTGTCCATTTTATCAGCTCCACTTACTATATAGGTGCACTTTGTAGTTCTACAGTTACAGACTGTAGTCCATCTGTTTCTCTGCATACTTTGTTAGCCCCCTTTTACCCTGTTCTTCAATGGTCAGGACCCCCACAGGACTGCCACAGAGCAGGTACTATCTGGGTGGTGGATCATTCTCAGCACTGCAGTAACACTGATGTGGTAGTGGTGTGTTAGTGTGTGTTGCGCTGGTCTGAGTGGATCAGACACAGCAGTGCTGCTGGAGTTTTTAAACACCTCAGTGTCAATGCTGGACTGAGAATAGTCCACCAACCAAAAGTTCACATTAAACTACTCCAAATGACTTTGTTTACATCTCAACAATTTAATTATTCCGAAATTCTGAAAAGTTGGTGGAATTCCCCTTCCTCCAAAGTTAGTGTCTATTTATCCACAGTTCATTAGCTATCATATAAGCTGCTTAGTGTTTCATTATTACACTATATGAGCAATCTGAGTCATTTGTCTCTCTTTCATTCCTCATTTACCTCGCACCGCTGCCTCCAGTCATGAATCTGTTGCCCGAATTCTAAACAGCAGAACGAAAGCTAATACTATGTTCGTACTTATTGCGCACATTTGTCACGTTAAGGGAAATTGCTATCACTGATGGAGCGTTTTTCTAGACCGTGTGCTCTAAATGAGCTTCAGGAGGATCCCTATCATGCAACACATCACTTGTAGAAAAAAATATAGACCTCATAAATCTTACAGCATACGCTGACGGGCCTTCTAGAGGAACTCCACCCAAAGGTATAAAATGAGACATATTGTGTGTAATGGTATCAGAGGATGGAATATGTCTTGTCTTACTTGTCTTAGGAACTTTATGGCCCAATCGTTGAAGGCCTGGCCAAAAGGTTTATAACGACTGGTTGTTACATGCATGCAGAAATTCACAGCGGGATGTCCACTGCAAAACACGAGGCCACTTTTGATAGGATTTATTCCTCCTTAGTGGATGTTATGAATGCTGTGTACAGTTTTAAAGAATCTCTGCACTCAAAACATGCCTTTTTAATAGTTAACTTCACTTGGATGGCTTATTCTGATTATACGGACTGACATTTGTGTCAAATGCGCAACCGTAGTGAAGCAGAGTTCACGCTTTTTCACTGAAAACCACAGACTTTCTCAGTACAGCCAAAAAAAAGTGATTCACTAAGAAGCAGCTTAGTTTTGTACATCATGAATGAGCGTGAACTTATAACAGTCCAATATATTAAACTATGCTAATGAGAGGATCACGATACAGTGTCAGGAAACTTGCTTATAGCTACAGAACAGCTTATAGCTATCTGTGCTAACATAGCTAACTTTGAAATGTTTGGACTGTGCAGTAAGCTGTAGTTAAAATAGATAAATGATGCTGGTATTTAAAATCACAACAGTGTCAAATTTATATTCCAATATTATCTAATAAACTGTCAAATGTGGGGTGTGGAGCTGTTCTATTAGCAGTTAGTATTCTACTGCAGTAGCTTAGCATGCTATGTCTTCACCAAACCACAGCATATGTTCGTTCCAGCTCACTGAAGCTCCACTGATGCATGTTTCGAAAAAAGATAGAGACTGAAATTTGAGTGTAAACCTGTGTTTTTGTGTGTGGAGCTCTTAGCTTAAGCTACTTTAGCTTCAATATCCTCGTTAGCACTAGAATCTAGTGTTAGCTTAGCGAGAAGGCCTAAACAGCTTTACACAAAACCACACAGCTCACTGAAGCCCCACTGACACAAGTTTTAAAGGATAAAGACTCAAATCTAGTAAATCTAGGTTTTTGTGTGTGGCGCTATTAGCTTAAGCTGCTTTAAATTTACTATCCTCTTTAGCAGAAGCCAGTGTTAGCTTAGCGAGAAGGTTAAAACAGATACATACAACCACACAGGTTCATTCCACAGCAGTAATGCAAGTTACACACAACTTTACCACAAACTTTTTCAACATACTATTGATCTGCTGTATTTTACGGGTGATTACCACAGGCAGTTATTTTGACACTGAAAAAATAACTGTCCCAGTACTTACCTATGCATACCTATGATAGAACATACATGAATTCTTTGTCAAATGTATTCATAAATAAAGCTGTAATTCTTTTAGAGATGGGATTTATTTTCCAGAGGTTTTTTTTTTTTTGCTAATAATAAAAATAGTGATTGAGTGATGCCATAGAAGAACCGTGTTTGGCTCCCTAAAGAACCATGTTTGAAAAAGAGATTTGTGAGTGTGCAGCAGAACAATTTTAAAGATTTAAAGAACCGTCTTATAATGTAAAGAATATTGTATATCAAATCATATATTAAACTATAAACTGTAAACTTCCTAAAACATTTACATTATGTGTAGCCTATTTCTGCTGGCCCCCTAGTGGCCATTCTTCCAGCATAATCGAATATTTTTAAATATTTTTTACAGATATTTTTAAAAACTATAATCAAGTAAAATATTTTTCCATATAACTTTTTCCTGTGTGTGTGAAATGCTGTTACTCTGTGATGAGCTGCTAGTGAGCAATGAGGGTGAGAATCCCCTGGTGAGAAAACAATACACACCTCTCTGCAAAAAAACATTTACAGATGTTTACTTGCTTGCTGACCTGTAAAGATGAAAATCCAGTTCGTTTTACATCTCCATCAATATATTCTATCAATGTGAGACATTTATGGCTGTAATGAAAAAGGTTAAACTTACAATTTGATCATTTTATACAGGTTGGTGAAGGTAGTGTTAGGAGTCTTGCCCAAGGACTCTTATCAGTACAGTGCAGGGTGCTTAGCCAGGCAGGGGATTGAACCCCACACTACAGCGTAAGACTGAAAGGTACTTTAGGGAGCCAAAGTGGTTCTTCCATGGAATTGCACCAAGAAATCTTATTGGCACCTTCATTCTTAAGAGTTTTTGTTATCATCGTAGTGGTGTGGAGTTTTCATAAGTTAGATTGAAAAAACCTGTAGTGTTTAAAGCAAAATAAATGCTTGCAAAAAAACATCTTCCAAATAGTGGAACTAAAGCACAGATCATAGTCTCCAAAACCGCCTTGACTAAAGCGCAGAGACTCCAAAACAGCTTGTGCTTTCATACGACGAACCGCAGAATTAGCCTTTTTACGCATGCTGTTGCTAGGAAGCGACTTTTTAAAGCTAAAACACATTCAATCACAGGGGCCACACATCACTGTATGGCTCAGGCATTTGGGCACTGACATCATCAACGAGCGAATAAAAGCCATCGGCTCCGTTGGTGATGTCAGAGCTCCTCTGTGGATCCCTCATAAACATGGAGCTCTCCAGCCAAACATTTTAAACGTATTAGATCAGGAACCAGCTGTAGAGAGCAGATCCAAGGACACTTAGAGCCAAAACTGCGAGGCCAACAACCACCATCATGCAGCTCAGGCAGAGAGAGCGGGGAATTTTGCCTTGTCAGGCTCACTGAGATATTTAATGTTGATCGTGTCATATTTACCAGGCGTGCTTTAGAGGAAATGTGCAGAGTTTAGAAACCGCATTATGCTTGTTGTAGGTGCAAATGCTTACAACTCCAGCCCTATTTTTAAACTGACATGTTTGGCAATACACTATTGATATATTTCTTACATTACTTTGGATATATTATCTTTGTATGGCTAACAATTCAGTGCACATATATTGTATGTATCAGGTAATAAAAGTGGGAAGATGGTAAGAAATCCTTCATTTTCACTTAAGTTAGAGACTGATGAGCCTACATTGTGTATTATAGCTGTTCCTCATTGGAATCAGTTTTATTTTTCTCGGTGCCCTGAAAAAGTCTGTAGATATCTGCTCATGCAATGTTTCATCCAAAATTAAGGGTATTTATCTGTGCCAGCAATGGGTGCACCTTAAAGTTAGCTGAATAGACTAGGTAGAAGGAGTGTCTGGACACTTTTGAACATATGTATGTTACATATGTGTCTTTGTGTGTTACTGTGCCTTTAAAACTGATAAATGATCTCTGTTCTGATTGGCTGCCCTGTTTTGTGCTTCATTCAAAAAGCAGTCCAGGCTGAAACACTCCTTATAACTTCAGTGTGAATGGGCAGGGCTGAACTGCTGTAGACTGAATATGTTGGTTTTTGTGGCATCACAGAAACAGTTATTTCAAAACATATTGTTTTTGCTGCTGTGTTTTCATATATGGACTAAAGAGTGATGTTTAGCAATGTTTATACATTAAATCAAATTGTTATATGAAAAAATGTGCAGAATATTTAGTTTTAAAAAGACTAGCATCGCAAGTCAACAGGTGAGCTAAGAATATCTTTCTGTATTATTCATTTTTTGCCATATCATTTTGCTATCAAGCATTGTGATACTACACTTGTTATCAGTACTGAAGTCAAAATTCTGGTATCATGACAAACCCACATCCAATAACCCAGAAAGACTAAACACTGAGAGACTGTCGCTTTGCTCTTCACTTGACCATCCTTTGCACATTCGCAGTCAGTCGTTTCAAAATGCTGTGAAAGAAACGGCCACTTTTGTCTTTTGACTCAGCGGCGCTCAAAGAACAAGGCTGTTCTAACTGGAGTTCCTTCATCCAGATGCCAAATTACCCTCTCATTAAAGAAATCACAGCTTCTGGGGACAGATTCTGGGGGCTGAGTGTGGGACACCTCTGCCAAAACCTCCAGATAAAGAGCGCACGCCTGAATCAAAGCGAGAATACAGAGCAGAAGCAACGCTGGTGGTTTGAGGCTGTTAAAGCTGGCCTGTTCTGAGCAGTAATGAGCAACTGAAGAAGACTTGAGGTCCTTCTGTTGTTGACGTGTCAACCGACCCCCCATTTTGACGGTGTGTGTAATTGCGCAGCTAATAAAATGGTCAGATCCTTCAGCTGTGGGCTTAAAGACTCCCACAGACTGCAGATGGAACACCCAGCAAGATTCACCATTCATTTTACTAGGAGATCCCCTCCCTCAGACTGGGGCAGTGGTCTTGTGCATTTGTGGGCATTTTGGTGCCTTTGATGTGATTTAGTATTAGTAATTATTAGTAGAAAAATATTCAGTTAATATTTTAATATTTAAACAACCAAAAACTTGATTTCACTATGCAACACATGGTTTAAGTCCAGTATTTTTGAGGAATTTCATGCTGAAGCTTTAGCGTTAGCTAGAAGACAACCACTTAGCCTTGTTAGCTGTAGTAGTTTTAACTGTTAGTTGGTAGCGTTAAATAAGAGCTGTATGCCATTATGTCAACCACAGTACAGAAGGTTTATTTTGCACTGAAACATTTTTCTCAGTATCAGACCAAACTAGAATCGTGCATTTCCTGAAGGAAATGCAGAATGGTTGCACAGCTTAAATGGTTTCCACTGCAATGTTGTTGTTAGCTGGTTACTATGGTATCCCAGTTGGTTGCTAAGGTGTTGCTAGGCAGTTGCTATTGTAACCCATGCGGTTGCTAAACTGCTGCTAGGCATGGTGTTTGGGGTGTTTATTTAGTTGTTCGTAGGGTGTTGCCAAGTGTTGGCTACGTGTTGTTGAAAATGAATGGGAGTCTATGTGAGGAACGAGGGATGAAAAACGACACATAGGGGAGTGCAGATGAGTATGGCTGTGGATTGGAGCTTGGGCACCTGTCCGGAGTGAGTACATGCATTTTGGTGGCTTGTCAGTGAAAGAAAACTATATGCATTGTTTGTGGGCAAAAATGAATGGGACTCTATTGGAGGAACAAGGGATGAAAAAATGACTCATAGAGGAGTGCAGGTCAGTATGGCTGTGCAGTTTGAGGTCCTACCCTTAGTAAGTACATGTAGTTTGGTGGCTGTAGGGCAACAAAGTAATGACAACGAAGAGTTTGTGTGGTGGCGAAAATGAATGGGACTCTAGGGGAGAAACGAGGGATGGAAAAAGAATGACAAACAGATGAGTGCAGGTCAGAACAATGCTGAATTAGTGCTCTGGGGCCTGCCCTAGATAGTACATGCCAAATGGTGTCTTTCGGTCGAGCAGAAGTGCAGTAGATGGTCTTGCAATTTTTCACTCCATTCATTCCTATCGGAGTTTAATGAAGATTGTACAAAAACCATGCATCCGATCAAAAAGCTGTATACAAGCCCAAATCAGACTGGACAATGCACAACCATAAGAATTAACAATGTGTAGAAGTTGTGTAATTCTCAGAAATCGCTAACATGGCAACCTGCGTTGAACGAAAATGTTCCGCTTTGCCGTACATATATATTTCCCCCCTGAATGTTGCTGGATCCTCCAATTTAGGATCTAAGCAGTTGAAATACAAACACTGCTATATGCAAACTAACACTACTGCATATTGAACTGACATCATAAAACTGGCAAATTCACCTAAATACCCCACACAAACCAGCAAGCTGAGTCAAGTGTGGTACATAAGTTGCTTTAGCAATAGTAGCTATAGTTTGAGTAGCTGGTGTTGGTATCCCTGCTAGAAAAATCAGCATAGAGCAGCATAATCAACAGCAAACCCAGCACGTGTTATGTTTTGAATGTTGGTATGCTAATTTAGCATAAACCAGCCACAATCCATGCTATTCCATGCTGGTCTGTGCTGTTTTTTCAGCAGGGATACAATAATGTTCATGTTCAGTAGACTTACATTCAGAAGCGTTATTTAGACTCCTTATTGACCTCATAGTTTAGAGAACCCAGTGATATTCTGGGGTAAAATGTACTCTGGACAAAAGGTATCAGGTTTGGAACATTTTTGTTTATCACAGGACGCTAATCTATATTCTAATAGCGCCACTCATTTTTTCCATAGAGAAAAATGGCTTAGAACCAAAGTTCCTAATATGGGCATGGCGTTGACAACAGAGTTGACTTTAGAGGACTAAATAGCCTCATAAAAATGTTCATTTGTCTAAAACAACACTTGCTACAAACATTTAGAATGCAATGGTAGACAAATTAATCAGATTATAGGTCATTTACAATAATATCAATTCGTTATTTAAAGCTCTTTGGCTACCAGACAAAGACGAGCTTCAGGTTGTGCCCAAAAATACAATGTGGGCCACAGGACTAGAGTGATGGGACGTCGAGTCAAGCTTATCAACAGAAATTCATGACACAAAGAAGCACACAGCAGATGTAGATGTACATAGTTGACATGCTGGTGTCTTGGGTATTGGAAGAGCTTGGGAACATTTGAACTGGCTCTAAACAACCTTGTTCTTAAGCAACAGAGTTGGACAGTGAGCAACGAGAGCAGAAAACAAAAGCATCCTCTCCAAGTCCCAAACCACAGCACTACTGTTTGTTACGTTTCTCCGTTTTAGTTCCACACTATCATCACTCTTGTACTGGGTTTGGACAATCTGTTACATTTCAGTGTTTATGTTCGCCATTTTAAACGTGTTTATTTCACATCCAGACTATACAATGTGTTGAAATCTTTCACTGAGTCACCCCCAAAGCTACTGTGCTACCTGCCTAAATTCAAGCCAGACGGAGCAGCTTCAGTTCCTCGGCACATTGTGAAAGAAAATTTCACAGCACATAAAATCACACCACATGCTAAATGTAATCAATCCTGGTGTCTCAATTCATGTGCTACACAGTGCGTACTTCACTAGATTGGACTGTTTGTAAGGTAGTACTGTCGCAAATCTAACACTAACTAAACTGAAATGACAGATTAAGTCATGGGTCCCCTTAAAATCCCAGGCTTGTAACATACTACAGCTTATTATTCAGTAACTACAGTGACTTCACTGCAAACTCGTTAAGCTATTCTTAGGTTATAGAAGTGTGTAATACAAAATCTGGGCCTTCGCCTTTTAAGGGGTTAAAAACAACTAAAATGTTTGCCAAAATCTTTTTGCCGCTAATTTGCATGCAGCTTCCTCTGATAGCTCCTCCTACTATGTTAGACTAGAATACACTCGGAGTAAAAGTAGCTCCTGCCTCCATAGTGTAGGAGCTACTTTTAATTGATTACTGCCATAATCAATTAACCTATTGACAACCAATCAACTAATTTATATAGAAGATGTGTTTTAACATTTATTCTTTCAGTGTAAATGATTGTGCATATTGATGTACTGCTATGAAATGCCACCTCAACTTCACAATGCTACACTGGATCACACTGTTACTCTTATTGGAAAAAAAAATCCAAACCAGTTGCCTAAACTTAGCAGATATCAAGCAGAATTTGTAATCAATATCTCAGCCCATGTTCCTCCCACATTTTGTGAAGGCATATGCATGACATAGAGAAACTTTCACGTTTTTCCCTGTATGTGGCCCACAATGTGGTTTAAGCAGTTTCGAAGCTAACAGGCAGGCAGGATAAGCCTCATTTGCACCTGAAACTAGTGCAAAAGGCTTAGAACATCAGGCTCTTTAGGTCTTCCCTTCGATATTTCCTATCCTTTCATCGGTAACATCATTAAGGTGCGACAAGCAACTTCTTATTTCTGCACTTACTGAAATCTGTCACCATGACTGTGTGAATGACATGAACATTGTCTAAGCTAGAACATGAGAAGAAGTGTTGTTATTGTGTGATAACCAGTGCCCAGGGGCAGCAAGGTTATGTTACAGTAATGTGATTTCTGTGATAAAGCAGTGTGATGCATTACATTTTAAAATCTTGCAATCACAATAAACTGACTTAATAAGAATTGCATTACTTTGTTACTCATATATCTCTAAGAGAACAGTATTAATAGTAACTGTGTCCCAATTCAGGGGCTGCATCCCTTGAAGGACACGGTCTACGAAGGCGTATGCTTTGAAGCTGCGTAGACCCACGAAGGCTGAACCAAAATGACAGTATGTTCTATGGCGGATTTCCTGTTAGCATCACAGCACTGCTGTTCCCGCCCTTACCGTTGCATCACGAAACGCCACACTTGTCAAGTTCTTTTAAAGTTCTTTAAAGATGGAGCCAGAAACTTTGATTTTAGTGTTTTTATTTTTTCATTTATTAGAGCTGGAGATGCTTCACCGCCGGCATGTTAGCATAAGTTTCGCTTCAGACCACATTGGCTTTTTTTAATATTTGTATCGTTAGTTATTCGACTCAGTTTAAACCCAATGCTTATATTTAAAACTGTACTCCTCAACCACCATTCGCTCCTCTGCTGATGCCACCATGTTCTCGAATCCTCGCCGGCACGCAAAGAATCTCAGGATATGTTGGCTGGCAAAGGATCAATCTGTTGGATCCCTTGTTGCCATGGAAAAGAAAGACACATCTCTCGGCCACATACGAAGGAGTCTTCAAAACGAGACAGCCTAGTCGTGCCGCTGTGACACCATCGGCCTTCAAATGCAGCCTCCGAAGGATGCAGCCCCTGAATTGGGACACACCTGATCTGAGACGCATTTAAAACGTAAATTTCCTCTGTACTGATTATCAGCACTGGCATTTATGCATAACTGTGCATGCATGTGCTACTTGCATCACCTTATTGCACTGTTTTAACTGTCACTGTGAGCGTGCCATGCAAGTGCTGGAAGCACTTTCAGTTCATTGAGCTATCTGTTGCAACATCTAATCACGCTATCATAAAGCTGATAGATATAGAACTCTTTGCTGAAGAACAGAAACTCACCTCAAAAGGCCAGGTTTTTCATTCAGAAACTGCTCTGTAAGCTTTACATTTTGTTTACAAAGATTTTGTCTTGAGGCAGATGTTTCTGGACTGATCATTCAGCCATCATTTTAATCAGCATAAAACTGGTGGTGTCTTTCAAAGGCAGGAACACTGATGAATCTTTTTATATGACGTTTACTGTGACCGACTACTTCTTTTTAAACAAAGTACTGAAAGAACTGTTGGTGTTTCTCTTGCTACTTTCCAGCTGATACAGATTTGTGTGGGTTTTTAGAGTGTAACATAGAGGTAAGGTAATGAGTAATGAGACTACTTTTTCCAGGAAGTAATGAGTAAAGTAACCCAATTACAGTTTTCTAATAGATTCCTTTCTTGGAGTATCTACCAAACTGGTGACAACACCCGTCTCTGGTTGCTTTATTGCTGGAAAGCAGTTCAATGTATGGCATGGTAATGCATACAAACCTACAAACAAAAGATTGGCAATATTGGTAAAATCGTATTGTGTTTGAAGCTGCAATGTCAAATGTACCCAAGTACATAATGGATTTCCCTACTGAGAAAAACAACGGAATGCATGCTGGTCTGTGCTAGTTTAGGCTAGCTTGGTTTAGCTGGTCACCCAGCGTGGTCATGCTGTTTGACTAGCATACCAGCATCCAAAACACATATTCTGATTTTGCTGGTGACCATCCATGCTGGTCTATGCTGGTTTTTCTAGCAGGGTTTAAATTTGTTTTTTCTTTTTTCATTTTCCAGCTTTCAAATCCAGGTTGAGCTGTTGGAATTAGTATTAAATCCACTGAGGATCCTCTGTTTTTGCTAACACTTGCAGCTAAAGCTAACAACAATTTAGCAAATCCTGTACTCTTTTAGATGAAGATGAAGTTACCAAGCACTACTACATGGAGAATGGAAAGTAGGACAGTATGTTGACATGTTAATTGCTATTTTTTGAATAATTACTCTGTAGAGAGTTGGACATGAGGCAACATAAGCTATAAGAAGCTAAAGCTCTTAGCATTTATGCTCACAGCCACAGAAAAGTGTGTCACTGTGGTGACACTTTCAAACTTGACAGAGGACAAATTGAAGCTTTGTTTGATTCTGAGCCTGATTCTGTGTAAATGTAGAGCAAAGAACAGTGCATTGTATCATTTCATATCTTGCAAGCAAGGAAGCTAATTAGCCAAAATATGCTTTAGAGTGAAATAAAATGACCAAAAAGGTTATTATGGGTTATTAAGGGTGGTTATTATGAAGGTTCCAGCAGTCTCTTGAGCAGGTAGAAAATGAACTAGAGCTAGAACCATATTCAGTTCGTTCCTGTTTGGATCTTATTTTTTTGTTGTGCAGTTAGAAAACAGCCTTATAAAGCAGAATATTTTTTATTAAACCCTGCAATAAAATGTGTGGCTGTTGCATGTTCATAATTGCATGAAAAAATAGCCACATAAAGTTGTGAAGTTATTGACCAGATGATCAGTTTAAAAATGCTTTCTGTTTTTCCAAGATTAGTACAAATCTCAGTTGTAGCGATGCAGCATTACCTGCACTATCCACCTGAAAGTAAGTTCTTTGCTCTTGTGACTTAATGCTGATTTGTCCTATAAAGAGTATTTTGAATCTTTTTTAAACAATGAGTTGGGAATAAAAATTCCCATTGACATTTTCTCATAATTGATGTCATCGATTTTATTGACTAATCATTGCAACTTGTCAATCTCTTTATGGGGGTTGGAGTATTGTTACTTTTTTATGATGCACTTAAACACTTAAAATCCTCATTGACATTTTTGATTATGTCAACTAATCACTGCAGCCCCTAGACAGAAGCCTTTAGCATTAGCATTAGCTTATGTACCACAATAAATAGCAAAAGAAAATCTAACATTTTCACTCTTCTGCTGATAAGCATTGTGTTTCTGTGCAGTGTGTTGTGCTGTGTCGAGTATGTGCGGAGGTTTGGGTGTGGGGCACGAAGCCCGGCGAGAGAAGCTGCCCTGCACTGAAACCTGCGGTCTAACAGACCACACATCCTGCAGCTGGTAAAAACCTGCACACACACACACATACACACACACACATGCTCTGCATCCAGCGCTGCAGGCTGAAGTGTGAAGCGATGGCTAAGACCGCTTCAACCTGATAAAGCACCCAGCACCAAAGCCACAAAAGACACATCTCAGGCTCCACACTCAAAATGAAAAACACAGCTTTAGAAAGTGAGGGCCTGCTCCGCCCTGCTTGTCACTCAGACTCTTCAACTGTCACACAGAGAGGTTCGCTTCAGCCTGATCCAACTGAATCCAGACCTGTTAGTCAGAAAGAGAGAGCGAACTGTGAAAGCCATCAACTGTTAGACGTGACATGCTGTTTTTTCTTCACTCTGCTGCAAACTTCATGCTTCCTTTTAGCGTAGGTAGATAATTAAAGGTAGATGTGAAAAATGGCGGTGAATAGAAAAACGGTGAATAGAAATCTGCTAACAACCTCCATCAGAAGCATCTATAGCTGCCACATCTTACAACCTCAAGTTTTTTACTGCACTTGTACAACATTTTTGGAAAGTAAAGGAAAACGTGGTGAAAATCTGGTTTTATGCTGGTCTGATGCTGGTTTAGCTCTTCACCCAGCATGGTTATACTGGTTGACCAGCATACCAGCATCCAAAACACAACATATCGCTGCTGTCGGAAAACAAAACCTCATATCTGCAAAATGGTGACTTTACAGGAGAAGCAAACTTTACTTTTAATGCAAGTCAAGGGAACCAGGATTTTTTGGGCTGTTTTGATGCTAGTATGCTGGTGACCAGCTAAAGGACCAGTACAGACCAGCATAGACAAGCTTAGACCATCTTAGACCAGCATGAAATGCTTGCTGGTCTGTGCCGTTTTTTTCAGCAGGGTTAGCATTAGCTTAGGATAGCATTTTACCTGATACTTATGTTATTAGGTCAAATGCTACATTCAACTTAGTTTAGAAATGGGAAGTCAGAGCTCAGAATACATCATTTTTGACCCTTGCTTTAGCCTACGAACTGGGGAAATATATGGACGCCTCATCGAAGCAGTTATTGTTAGCAACAAGCTAGCCAGCTAACGGAAATGATATGAAAGATAACTTTAACATCCATTATCTATTTACCTTCCCAACACAGAGAACTTCATGGCCATTGTTACAGATTTAACCAACTGTGTCTGGGTGTTAACTGATATAAAGCAATTACTATTAATCTTATTTAAAATGAGAAAAGTAATACAGTGTTTTTTTTCCTAGATGGAGGTTGAACATTTCTAGCAGGGAGTAAAGCCCTGAAAACTGTTTCAAATATATGGTTATATTACTGGTGATTCTTCCACCAAAAAAGTTCCACCACACATGTCTGAAAACAAGTGTCACTAGCAAATAAGCTCATACAGCTACCAACACTTGTGATTTTATAAATTATGGTTAGCTGTTAGCAGCAGCTTAGAGTAAAGTCACCATTGTTACTTAGGCTATCAGGTAAAATGCTGCATTCGACTCTGTGACAGCAACATTGTTAGCAACAAGCTAGCCAGCTAATGCCAGTGATATGAGTGATAACTTTAACGTCCATGATGTTGTTACCTTCTCAAAACAGAACTTCCCTGCTAAAATAAACACTTAATGGTTTCTATGGGTTTTTTCAGCAGGGTGGCCATGAATTCATTAACCGGTTGTGTCTGTATGTCGACTGATCTAAAGCAGTTACTTTTAAAATGTCAGTCAATGTAAGTGAGATGTTACTTTATGACTGTTGAAGCTGTGAGCAGCCATGTTCACAACATCATACACTGAGCCCAGAGTTGAGAACAACTTCCTGACTTTCTGAATATGAATTGAGGGTGATTTCTGTTTTTTTCCCAGTTGGAGGTTGGAAATTCCTAATTGCAAGCTTTAGAGGAGTGCAGGGTAAAAACAATTATCAGCCAATCCAATTGTATTATACTGCTGCATAGGAACTTGGCTTGGAAATTTATTTTGAACCTCTAGCCACTTTGAACCTCTTGCTAACTTAATAGCAACGTGCTACCTAGCTAGCATGAGTGATGTGAGTGGTAGCTTTAACATTAATGATGTATTTATCTCCTCAAAACAAGGGACTTTATGGTCCGTGTTACAGATTTAACCTACTACTGTCTCTGTATGTTGGCCGATCTACAGCAGATCTGATTTAAAAGTAAAGAAACGGTTTTTAGTACTGTTGACGGTGTGAGCAGCCATCCTGATTTTCCGAGTAGAAATTCCCAGTTGAGGGGGCATTTTCTTTCTTTTTTCCCAGACAGAATGCGAGTTAACAAGTTAAAGCATCAGACTTCACATTGTTTTACTTATTCTGTGTTTGGGTGCATATCAGATGGTTCCGCGGTCCTGAGAAAACATATGCTGCATTTTCTTTGCTATATTACGAAGCTAATAGATAAAATAGAAGAGCATCAGGTATATTCTTTCATACTCACTGCCAATTTTACCATTTTTTACTAGCAAAATGGTTAAAAGTTCCCGTTATCTGTCATATCTGTTAAATCCGGCTGTCTGAGAGCAATTTACAAGTCTGAAAATCAGACTTCCCAGTTTTAACACCACTCGATCCTGATAGGATTGTACACATTTTTAATTTCTAAATGAACTAAAACTCAACAGCAGCAATGAAAATTGTTCTAATTGATCACTGTTGAACTAAATGTTCAGACAGTTTGTTATTTACACATTAGAATCTCCTGCTGTCTGTGCTGTCCCTGTTTGGTCTGCACTGAAAGACACACAGAAACTATTCACAGCTCGCTGTCCTCAAGGGGACGCATTGTTTTATGTTGTTTCACTGTTGTTTTATGAGTTTATGAGTTTTTGTGTCGCCTCTGAGCTATAACTCACACAAAACAAATTAATGCCAAATCACTTCTGAGATGAGCCAAAGACCACATCTCATTCCTGAATGACAAGGCATATTTTTCTGAAAGGGCTTATTTGAATGCAAGTTGTAGGGGCAGTAAATCCAAATGCTGAAATTTATACCAAACAAACACATAACACTAATTAAATAATACAAATAAAGTTAGCAGTCTGCTGCAAACAATCCACAGGGCGAATAATCCCAATTGAAACTAACCCAGCAGGCAGACAATTTAATTTTTTCTGGCCAGATGAGCCTTAAATGCCTGAGTGTTTATCATTTTGCTACTGATTTGGTCCAATTTGGACTCACAAGATTATGATATAGAATCTTTTTATTCACCGAGCACAATATATAAAAGAACTTCTCTTAAGCCAGGTGTCTGTATAAATCCAAACAAAAATATACAAAACTTACATTTACATTGGAATTTAAAGGGGAATTCCACTGAATTTTCCAAATTTCTTCAAATATAGCCATTTTATTGACTATCCAGAACCACCAGTGAACCTACTTGTGTTGAGTTTTCATATCTAATGATGGTAAAATAGTGGTAAATCTGAAAAAAAAATAAAGTTTTCTTTGCTTTACAACACTACTACATGTTATAAGGTGAGGGTATATATCGCTGTTGTCAGAAGAAAACCTCGTATCTCCATTTTGGATGTTTTTCAGTTTTTGACACACTTTGAAAATGCCTGTCGCCCTTTACATTGTATGTAAATTTCATGATGAATGGACTAAAAGAAATGACCCAAAATGACTTGGAAAAAGGTCTGGTTCCATTGACTTATATTAAAAGTAAAGTAGGTTTTTTCCTTCTACTGTAAAGTTATCATTTTGAAGAGTTTTTTTTTCTGACAACAATATGTGTTTAAATTATGTGTTTTAGGTCAAAACTTTGAACTATCACAAAGCAATGTCTCAGACATCAGGCAGACGTCTGGTTCATATCATCACCACTGTGAACTGTGACTCTGTAAGTTTGTCTAGGATGGAACATTTCACACCAAACCTCTCTGAATGACTTTACAGATTTTTTTAAAAACTTAGTGGGATTCCCCTTTAAGTCTTAATTTTGGTTGCAGTCACAGGGCGCACATTTTCAGTATGAGAGCTTTACAATATATATAGGTCAATATATTTTAAACCCGGGCTTTTTACATTCTAAGCCATCTTATTCAATAACTGTGCTGAAAACAATACAATGCAGGACACTGTAATCAAATCAGATTTGATCTGAATGTTTCTGCAGTCTTTAGTGGAGGAATGTCCGCTCTGTTTGTGGTCCACACCGTCCATCTGAGGCGCATACATAACATTACACATCCCGACCTGACCGTGAGCTCGAAGCAGGCAGAGAAAAGAACCTGTGTACGAGTGCATGCCGCTGTATTTATGCAGCTGGCACAGTTTAAGCATGGACGAGTTTGTGGGCAGACATTTGTATAAAAACTCCTGTGGCTTGCTTGGACTTTAGAGACTCAACTCTGCGCTCTAACATCTCTCTCTCACTCTCACTCTCTCTCTCTCTCTCATTTTCTACATCTCTCCTCTGTTTTTTCTCTCTTCATTTTCTCTCTCTCTCTTTCTCTTTTCTACATCTCTCTCTTTCTCTCTCTTCTACATCTCTCCTCTCTGTTTTTTTCTCTCCTCATTCTCTCTCTCTTTCTCTTCTCTCTCTTTCCCTCTTCCTTTGTCATCCACCTCTCTCTGTGATTTCTCTCCTCTCTCTCACCCCACTTTCTCTTCTCTCCCTCTCTTGTCTCTCTTTCTCCTCTCTTTGTCTCCCTGTCCACACTTTCTTTATTTCTTCTCTCCATGTTTCTCTCTCCTCACTTTCTCTTCTCCCTCCCTTTTTCCTCTCCTCTTCTTCTCTCTCCTCACTTTCTTTATCTCTCACTTTTCTCTCTCCTTTCTTTGTCTTCCTGTCTTTCTTTCTTTCTTTCACTGTCTCTGCTCTTTCGTTCATTTTTTCCTCTCTCTTCTCTGTCCCTATTTTTCTCACTTTCCTTTATCCATTTCTCTTCTCTCTCTTCCTTCTCTCTATTTTTCTCTTTTTTCTCTCTCCTTCCTTCCTCCCTCCCTCTCTCTCTCTTTTGATCTCTTCTTCCTCTCACTATCTCTCGCTTTTCTCTCCTCTCTCTCCCTCTTTCTCTCTCTTTTCTCTATCTTTTTTCTTGTTCTCTCTCATCTCCTCTCTCCCTCCTTCCTCCCTCTCTGTCTCTCCCTCTCTCCCTGTCTCTGTCTCTCTCTCTTGTCTCAACCCCCCCCTTCCAACAACCCCCCCCAACCCTCTCTCTGTGTAATTCCCACTCCTGTATAAATAAGGAACTGGTTTTTGGCAGAGCCCCACAGGCAATTCCTGTGGTTTTAAGACTTATAACAGAGAAAATGGAGAAATGTTGAAATTACACGAACGCTGCCAGGTTAAACTCCAAAACATTTCAAGCCAGGCTTATAATTTCCCAATCCGCCGCTCCGGAGTCATCGCTCCCAGTTCAGTAATGTTTGCGCGGCGCACAGCTCCAGAGCGATTCCCGACTAGTTTGGGGATTACTGTGTAAATTACACGCGACCTCAATCCGTTTTTCTCATGTCAGCCCTCAGCCGTGGTGTTAGGACGGCTCTGACTTGTGAAATCAGATATTTCTCTGCTTCTCCTCCGCAGGGCCTGCTTCACCAACAACCTGAAATCACTTTTCACTGTTGTGCCTCCAGTGCTTGACAATGGCAGATTCAGGCTTTGTTTGATGTTTTTCTCTCTTTTAATGATAACGCAGTGCAAACACGCCTCTCAGCCAGCATCATGGTGCGACTACGTGTGCTCAGAGAACAAGGTCTGCATCATTTCAAGTGTTAACAGCTAATAAATTGCCTGTCTCCTGTGTGTCTTATCGAACTAATTAAATCCATATGCTCAAAAGAAACTGAGAAAAAGCTTTTTCCTGGTGTAATTAGTCTTCTGCTGCCAAGTCAGACTCATCTCAGAGGGGTGAGGCTTGTTTATGAAGTTGTTTTTATCACTCTTCTGCTGAGGATCCACAGACATACACTGCATGGCCAAAAGTATGTGGACATCTGTCATACCTATATGAGCTTGTTGGACATCCCATTCCAAAACTGTGGGCATCAATATGGAGTTTTGCAACTATAAAAGCTTCCACTGTTCTGGGAAGCTTTCCATAAGATTTTGGAGTGTGTTTTTGGGAATTCGTGCCCATTCAGTCAAAAGAGCATTTGTGGGGTCAGGCTCTGATGTTGGGTAAGAAGGCCTGGCTAACAATGACGTTCCAATTCATCCCAAAGGTGTACAGTGGGATTGAGGTCAGGGCTCTGTGCAGGGCACTGGAGCTCCTCCACACCAAACTTGTCAAACCATGTTTTCTATTCAGCCAGTAGTGATTAAGCAGCAGGGAAGCAGCTGCTTATGTATTTCAAAAAGGATTTGTGAAAAAACAGCTTTCAGGTAACTCCTGCTGAATTGGATGACTCAGATTGGGCATTTAAAAAACACCCATGTTGGAATAATTATGATGGGTGGCTGAAAAATGCCCTCACCAGTGCCAACCCATTACAATCCAATTGTCCGGCTGCAGACGAATATGAGTTAGACAACTGTATTTAAATCACTATACATTATATGTACTGGGCTATGTGTGACATGCAAAAAGTATTTCAAATTGTTATAACTATAGCCAAGAATGTTATGTTATAGCTAGCAGTTTATGACCACTAACTTAGGTGTGATTCAGTGATATGAGATAGCTACTGCATGGTACTTTTCATTTAGAACAAAACCACACAAAAATCCAAGCACTAGACAAATGTAGTGTACAGTGTAAGAATGTAGTGTATCGTGTATAATACATAGTGTATAGTGTACAAATGTAGTGAATAATGTATAATACATAGTGTATAGTGTACAAATGTAGTGAATAATGTATAATACATAGTGTATAGTGTGCAAATGTAGTGTATAGAGTAAGAATATAGTGTATAGAGTGCAAATGTAGTGTATAGTGTATTATACATAGTGTATAGTGTACAAAGGTAATGCATAGTGTAAGAATGTAGTGTATAGTGTAAGAATATAGTGTATAGTGTATGAATGTAGTGTATAGTGTAAGAATGTAGTGCATAGTGTATAATACATACTGTACAGAGTACAAATATGATGTATAGTGTATGGCTGTACATATTTCTCAGTATGTGTTAATGTCCTAAAGGCTAAAAAATATAATATAAATGAAAATCCAGACTTACTTTGCTCTGCTTTAAGCTTTAGCTCAGCTATATGTGCTTTTCTCACATCTCCAGCAGGAAACTTTTCCTCAAAAATACAACAGTTTCTTGTAAAATGTCTCCTAACATTCAAGTTTTTACAAGGCTGAAGTCAGCTTGTTATTTGCCATCTTCTTGTTCAAATTGTCCCGTTCCACCTTAAATGGTGCCTGAGGTGCCACATTGTAACTGCTGCACCATTTAAGGTGGAACGGGAGAATTCGAACAAGAAGCTGGCGAATGAGAAGCTGACTTCAGCCTTGTGACTTTTTGGTGTTTGAGAGCTTCTTGCTGTAGATTAAACATATCAAGAAACCAGCTGGAGTGATTATAAATGCAAATAAGTCTGTCCATTTATCTTTAGATTAGCTATCAATGTTCGTCTTAAGTCTTTGCCGTTTCATTAGCTGCTAGCTAGGCGAGATTGTAGCAGTCTGCAGGCCAACCTTCAGGGTTGAAGGGCGAATTAGCAGTTCTACATTAACTCAAGCTTTTAAGACCATTTATTGTTAAACTGTGTTGAACGACCAGCAGAGCTTTATTTTACTGCAAAGGAGGATTATTTTATTTTTACCTACAAATCTAATTCTGCTGTGGAGCTGCAACAGGGCAGTAAAAGAGACGCATGTGGCTCTGGAGATGCATGTTGCTGACCACTGGTATTGTGTATAGGAAAGAAAAATAGTGCATAGAGTAAGAATGTACACAATGCACTATATATATAAGGAGTATAGTGCAGAGTGTAAAACGTAGTGTAGAGTATATAGTGTGCATAGAGTAAGAATGTAGTGTGGAGCTCCCATATCAAAACACTACAGATCCTTAATAGTTGTGTCATACTTTGAGGCCCTCGACATTTAAAGTTAGTTGTCACATTCACCATTATTAACCTTGATATGAGACTTAATAAGGGGAAAAAAATGGCTGACGTCAGTCAACTGCATGTCCAGTTTGCCTGTGAGGAAATCCTTTCTCTGCTGAAATTACAGCCACATAAAAAATGTGCGACACTTTTCATTCTTTTCCCTCGTTTGAGTCAGTGCCTGGTCATCGCAGGGCTATCCTGTCCTGATTGGCTTTGAATGGGCCCGCGTGCAAGGAGGAAATGGAGCCAGGCCGGCTTCCTGAACGACACAGAGAGGAAAGCCTGTGATAGGCGAGGGGGAGTGGGTTAAAAATAGCCCACTATATAAGCCCTAACGCAGGATCCCATTCCGGCTCTAACTCTCACTCGCTCTGCTGCTGGCTGGACGCTTAGTTTCCTTCTCCTTCGAAAGCAGGCCGCCGCTGCCCCCGCTGCGAAGAAAGAGCAGGTGTTTCCCAAGGGTTTGACTTAAGCCACAAAATATGCATGACACTGGATAACCAGCAGGCAAAAAGGCTTTTCCAAATAAACTCACAATGCTGAGCGTAGTGTTGGAAATCACTTCACACGAAGTATAAAGTGTCCCATTGTTTTCAACGCGATGTTGGGTCGGGAGGCCGATCTGCGTTAGTCAGCCTCTTTGAACTGCAGAAATAAGTAAACCATTAAAATGACTTGATTCAAATGTGCACATCATTTCCACATGAATACAATAGATAAGACAGTTTTGTTTTTCAGTTTTGATAATGATTATAGAGGTGACTTATATTCATGTGGAAAAGATGTAGTGGACAGCGGGTCAGGAGCTAATACATTCAGGCTTTTGCGTGACAATTTTAATAAGTGAGCACAATTATCATTTTTGTACAACCTGCACATCTGTGCTAAAAATTGAAACATAAACAATCTACGAAAAATTCAGGCAAAAGTGGGAGGAGTGCAAATGCTACAACTTACCCCACAGGCAGCGTTAACTGTAATAGATGGCAGGGCTACCTATAGACAAAAAGACTAGTAAATTGATGCAAACACAAATAATTATTTCAATGTAATTCTATATTGTTTGTACCATCCACCTTTCCAAACTAAATACATAAAACATATTCATCAAATTAATATGATTAGTCTAAAGAGGCTGTGTTTAATGTAATTTTTAGTTAAAGTCCAAATATAACTAAAGAAAGGAGAAATACCTTTTATTTACATAATCTATAGAATGTTTTCGAGGAATCTGTGAATAAAAACTTAGAAATGTAACTATTTTGAATGTATACGGGGGATACTGCCTTTTCTCATAGATTACTGTAGGAAGGTTAGTTGTAACACTGTGTTAACACTACCTCCGTCATGTTGTGGCTATACTTTAGCCTAACTAGCTCTCAGTGTAAAGAGTTTACATGCTTCAAAACAGTGCTATGGGGACATCCACCAAGAAGATGAAAAAATAGGACCAAATTCTATGACTTATACAAACTTTGGTGAAAAAGAATAGCTTTTGAAAGATTAAAAAGAGTAACAATTATGATACAAAAAGTCTCTGTGGTGAATTACAAAAAACTATCTGTCTGACTGCAGTTAAAATTCGCTGATGATGTTACTTTTGGAATATGAGAACATGACCAAAAGCACGTTCTGCTTGAACCTGTTTAACTGCACTAAAAACACTTTTACCCCACAACACTTTGTGTTAGGCTCTCTGCCACATCATTTCAATCCAGTAAATTCAGTGCACTTTTTTTTATTGTAGCTTGTTGGCGTCTGGTTTAAGCATCAGCACTACAACAATGGTGAAATGTCATACAGCTTGTAACACAAAGCCTGGGTCACAGCTCATCTGACCTGCCTGGGATGATGCGTTAGGCCATTGTAGAGAAAAGAAATGTGGGGCATGTAGTGTGTGAGGTATAGGCTTGGATTTCCAAACACTGATAAAGGTTAATCTGATGCATAAAGTGACGTTCAACAGCAGGTCCCTCATGACTGTCATTATGCTCAAGATATGCATCTGGAAATACAATCTGTAAAGGCTGAAAGTGCTCTGCGTCCATGATGGCCACATAGAGAAAAGTGAAAAGACGTACAGTGTTCAATCACTTTTTATACGAATAGATTTGGTCATTTTATATATTATGACAACTTGCGGATTTAAATACTCAAGACACCAAAAGGTAGTTTTAGATGTTTCAATATTTCAAGTAACAACAATGAGAAGATATTCACTGATAAGTAATATAATCAAATGATCTGTTTTTAGGGGTTTATCAGGTTATCTGTCTTGAGACTTTGAAACTCGTAGCAATATTATTGGTGGCACGGTGACGCAGCGAGGCCTGGGTTCGATTACCCAGCCGGTTGTCCAGGGTCCTTTCTGTGTAGAGTTTGCATGTTCTCCCCGTGTCTATGTGGGTTTCCTTCCACAGTATAAAGACATGCAGTCAGGCCAACTAGACATACTAAACTGGCCCTAGCAGTGAACGTGTGTGTGATAGTATATGGATGCGCTGGACTGGCAGCCTGTCCAGGGTGTTTCCTGCCTTTCCGCCCAATGATCGCTGGGATAGGCTCCAGCTCCCCCTGCGACCCAGAAGGATAAGGGGCTTACATAGTGTCTGTGTATATTAATATTACTAACCCTGGTTAAATGTTGTTCAGCTTGATGGACAATGTGTTGTATATGGTTCTATATAAAGCCTGTTTGAAAATGGTTCTATATAACACCAAAAAGGGTTCTTCTATCATTACAAGCTTGACATCATGCTATATAGAACCAAATACAGCAAATTGTCCATCAATCAGAAGAACCATTTCACCATGCAAAGGGTTCTTTGAGTGTTCATGGTTTTATACAGAACCACTGTCTTCACTGAAGAACCCTTTAAGCACCATCTTCTTTAAAGGTGACAATCAATGGAATTCTAATGGTGGTGTGATATTTTTGACCCATCACTCTTAAAAAGATGCTGTTTCAAGGTTTGTTTAGTAAAGAAAATGGTTCTATGTAGAACCATGAACAGTTTCACAATGCAGAAAACCCTTTAATGCAGAGAACCCACACTAAATTCTCTATAGCCACCAAAAAGGTTCTTCTTTTATTAAATGTCAAGCTAGCAACAATTGAAGAACCCTTTTTGGTGCTATATAGAACCCTATTGAAAAAGGTTCAACATAGAACCAACTACAGCACACTCTCCAAAGTGATTTTTCCGTGTTTGTTTGTTATTACAGAGCATCACACATTCGTCTTCAAAAACAATCTGTTTAAATATCCAAGGCCAAACATATCAACCATGAACCTTAATTCCTTGAAAGCCACTCCTGGAATGTACAGGTATCCACCTAACCACTGTGTCCTACCACAGTGAAGAGGCAGATGTGTAATTGAGGTAATTTAGTGTGCTGTCAGACAGGTACATGCTGTACAGCGCAAAAAAAAGAAAACAATGAAAAAATCCACTCCCTGCAGTTTCACCGTCATCACAGCTCATGGATTTTATCTCAAACAGAAGGGTTTGCGGTTCGATCATGTGTGTTGGTTGGAGAATGTGCACAGATCAAGATCAGAGGGTTAATTTGAGTGATTCCACTACCAATACCTGAGTCATAACCACAATCTAATCACCAACATTAGCGATATTCTGGTCTGATCATGCCCTTTGCATCTGGATGGCATTTCTGAAAGGTGCAGCATCTCTCGAATTTCCACAGATATTCCACCAACGTCTGATATCCAAACATAACATGAACAAGCGTCTTTTGTTGGCTCTATATGGGGTCGGCAACTCAATGTTAAGAAGACCCATTTTGTCCTTTCAACAAAAATCAAACCACTTCAGGAGCCACAACATCTAATGCCCATTTTAACATCTTCCTTGTAAATATGTCTCAGTATGTGTTAATGTACTAGTATAGGCTAAAATATATAATACATATGAAAAGGCAGACTTACTTTGCTCTGCTTTAAGCTTTAGCTCAGCTATAGCTGCTTTTCTCACATCTCCAGCAGGAGACTTTTCCTCAAAGGTAGAATAGTTTCTTGTAAAATGTCTCTTACCATTTGATTTTTTAAGAGGCTGGTCAGCTTCTCATTCGCCAGCTTCTTGATCGAATTTTTCCATTCCACCTTAAATGGTGCCTGAGGCGCCAGAGTGTAACTCCTGCACCATTTAAGGTGGAACGGGACAATTTGAAGAAGAAGCTGGTGAATGAGGAGCGTCTTCAGCTTCACGACTTTTTAGTGTTTGACAGCTTATTATTGCAGACTAAACGTGTCATCAAACCAGCTGGAGTGATTATAAATGCAAATAAGTCCATTCATGACTAAATTATCACTGTTCATCTAAATCCTTCTCTTTGCCTTTTCATTAGCTACTAGCTAGGAGAGATTGTTGTCTGCATTGTCTGTGTTGCTATGGTGACCAGTGGTCTGCGCGCCAATGTTCAGGGTCAAAAGTTGGTGAATTAGCAGTCATAGGCAACATTAACTCGTTAAAGACCATTTATTGTTAAAACTGCGTTGAACGATCAGCAGAGCTTTAGTTCACGGCAAAGGAGGATTATTTTACTTTTACCTACAAATCTAATTTTACTGTGGAGCCGCAACAGGACAGTAAAAGAGCCGTATGTTGCCGATCCCTGACTTAGGTCCTAAGAGCCTGTATGGGGGTCCAATTCCTCATTGAGATAAGTCTGCTTGATGTAGAGGACGTGTTAGCTCACATTCACTTAGAAAACCAACAAAAACGTCATTTGATTAGGGGTGTTCAAACTTCCAGTTTATGACAGTAATCATATCAGTGACTGAAGAATAAGCGCAGAGCAAGAATAAGAGTAAATCCTCAAGTAAAAGTATCCTTCAGTGAAATAATGACTCAAGTAGGAGTAAAAGCACCTTTCAAAAAACAACCTGAGTAGAAGAACACAAGTACCAGGTCTTTACTTAAGTACAGAGAAAATTATAGGACGGCAGTGGAACTTCTTAGCGCATTCAGCATCAGCAGGAAATGAAGTTAAGTGCTATTCTTCTCTTTTTATGGAAAGAAAAAGTCAGAGATGCAACCAATCGCAAAGCAGTACAGTCACTAGCATTACATAAAGAAGTGAATCACACACAAAAAGGAATTAATTACTAATCTGAAGCCCAAAAACAGAAACTACCACATACCACTCTTAAAAAAGATGGTTCTTCAAGGGTTCTTTAGTAAAGACAACAGTTCTAGAACTATGAACATTCAAACAATCATCTGCATGCTTATAGGGTTCCTTGCATGGTGAAATATCTCTTCAGATTCATGGAGAATGTGCTGTTCATCATTATATCTAGAATCTTTTGAGAAAGGTTCTATTTAGCACCAAAAAATGTTCTTCTATTGTTACAAAGTCAAGCTTGTAACAAAAGAGGAACTCTTTCTCAACATATTCAGTCTGAAGCACCATTTCACCACGCAAAGAACCATTTAGGCATGCAAATGGTTCCTTGAGTGTTTATGGTTTTATACAGAACCACTGTGTTTACTAGAACCCTTTAAGAACCATCTTTTTTAAGAGTGACAATGAATAGAATTCTAATGGTAGTGTAATATTATTGACCCATCACTTTTAAAAAAGAGTTTTTTTTCAAGGGTTCTTTAGTAAACACAATGGTTCTATGTGAAACCATGAACACTTTCAAGATGCAGAGAACCCTTTAGTCATGCTACATTCTATATAGCATCAAAAAGGTTATTCTTTTATTATGATGTCAAGCTAGCAACAACAGAAGAACCCTTTTTGAGTGCTATATAGAACCCTTTTCAAAAACGTTCTGTATAGAACCATCTACAGCACATTCTCCAAAGAAACCTTTAATCATGCACAGGGTTGAGTGTTCATAGTTCTAGAAAGAACCATTTCTTTACTAAAGAACCCCTGAAGAACCATATTTTTAAGTGTGACAATGCAAAGAACCCATTACTTAGCACCAAAAAGGTTCTTGTTTTACTTTGATGTCAAGCTAATAACAATGAAAGAACCCTTTTCAAAAAGATTCTATATAGAACTATCTACGGCACATTCTGCAAAGGGTTCTTTGAGTGTTCATGGTTCTATAAAGAACCATTTCTTTACTAAAGAAAACTTGAAGAACAATATATTTTTTTAAGTGGGACAATGAATGGAATTCCACTGGTGGTGTAATACTTTGACCTATCACTCTTAAAAGTGTGCACTATTTAGTGAGGTTGTGTGCGATTTGGAAGCAGCCTGAGTAAAAAAGTAGATTGCTTTCTCCTCTAATACACTAAAGGAATATGATTTAGAAATAATCATAATCAGAAACACAATTCCCTCAAAGTTGGACCTGAGTTACTATCCACTTCTGAGAATAAGTTTTGATTAAGAACTCAGTAATAGGCCTAAAGTTCAAGGGGGTTACTCTTAATGCTAATGGCATGCTAATAGCTATCGGTTCTGTATTATCCCAAAGAGTGGAGACAAGTTTCTCAACCGCAACTCATTTAATGTAGCTTAATTGCCCCGATACCTGCCAGAAACAAAGCCCCCTCCGCGCCCCCCTCAGTAGCCCGTGCCGTTTGCAAGTGAATGGGCCTTTAAAGGCCTGATGGCACGCTGGCTTTGTGCGCAGCTCCGTCTGAATAGATGCTGATAAACGTGGCGCCTGCTGGCTGAGAGGCTGCGATGCCATGCAAATGAAACGGAGCCAAAACTTTTGCTTCTGCTGCTTCTGCTGCTGCAGGTGTGTGGAAGAGACTGTAGGGAAGACCACCACTGCCTGGGGTCTCCATTACTGCGAGTTGTGGAGAAAAGGCTTAGAGTCTAGACAGGAATTAGCATAATATACACTCTTAAAATGGTTCTTCAAGGGTTCTTTAGTAAAAACAATGGTTCTATAAAGAAACCGTGAACACTCAAAGAACCATTTGCATGCTTAAATGGTTATTTGCATGGTGAAATGGTTCTTCAGATTGATGCCTATGTTTATATATACAACTTTTTTTGAAAATGGTTCTATGTGGCACCAAAAAGGTTCTTCTGTTGTTACAAGCTTAACGTTGTCACAAGAACAGAACCATTTTTAGCGCTACATCGAACCGCTTTCAGAAAATTCGGTATAGAAACGAAGCTGAAGTTGTTCGAATTTCCCCGTTCCACCTTAAATGGTGCATTTTACAATGTAACGGCTGCATCATTTAAGGTGGAACGGGGAAATTCGAACAAGAAAGCTAGCGGGTAGCCAACTCACACATTCTCCATCATTCTGAAGAACCATTTAAGCATGGAAATGGTTCTTTGAGTGTTCATGGTTCTATATACATCCATTGGCTTTACTAAAGAACCCTTAAAGAACCTTGTTTTTGAGTGTAGACGACTGGAGCTACAGACTTGGTGGTGTTTATTAGCTTACAGAGAGCAGCAGGTTAATAAAGGCGTTTATTACACGATTTTCAAGCAGAATTAATGTTTACTTGTGAAACCTCGTTTATGAGCTCGTGACGCAAATCATCATGTTCTTGATAATGACTATAGCAGTATGGATGCTTTTCAAAGCAGTGTGAATGTCTCTCTCTCTCTCTCTCTCTCTCTCTCTTCTCCAGGAGAAAGAGGGAGCTAGAACAGGCTTTCTTCTTTCGTGTCATGCTTGTTTGACTTGTTTCTGTACGGGGGGGCGGTGTGTGTGTGTGTGGGGGGGGGGTGTAAACACGTTCGAGCGTCCGATTCACACAGCACGCGCTCACGCACTTCATTTTCTCACTTGCTCACTCGCTCACTTGATTGCTACTTTGCCTCTGCACTCGTTCGTGCACTCACTCCCTCACCAGTCGCTCTATGACTCTCTCTCACTCACTCGTTCACTCCCTCCCTCCCTCGCTGGCTCACATGTTCACTCACTCTTTCACTATTTCATTCCCCCGTACTTTGTTCACTCCTTCATGCACTCAGTCGCTCACCAGTCACTCCTTGATTTTCTTTCACTCCCTCCCTCACTTGTTCATTAACCCATTCCCTCTGTACTTTGTTCACTCCTTCATGCACTCACTCCCTCTTTTATTCTCTCTCTCTCATTCACTCACTCACTCTTTCACTAATTCATTCCCTCTGTAGGCCTAGTTTGTTCACCCCTTTATGCACTCACTCCCTCACTAGTGACTCGATTTTCTTTCTCTTCGTCACTTATTCACTCTTTCACTCCCTCCTTCACTCATTCCCTCTGTGCTTTGTTCACTCCCTCACCAGTCCCTCTTTAATTATCTCATTCATTCACTCCTTCACTCACTCACTCCATCCCTCACCTATTCATTCCCTCACTAGTTTCATTTCACCCCTTCATGCCCTCACTGCATCACTCCCTCACCCCTTCACTCTCTCTCTCACTGAGGCTCTCGTCTTTTATACCGGAGCTAAAATTAGGGACGCCCAGCACGTTTTTCCTCTGCCCGCCCTGATTGGTCGAGCCTCGCTGACGCGCAGCTTATAAGCCACCAATCAGGTCTGCTCATGGGTTTGAAACGTCAGGTTGCGTGTTTGGAGCGCAGAGTCTGAGCTGCTCCGCTGAACGCAGCGGTGCCACTCTTACCTTTTCAAGTAGGACAGGCTTGAAAAGTTAAGACAGCGTCTGAACTTTTTAAAAAAATTATTATTTTTTCTTTATTTGTAATCACTGGAACGACTGGAGATGGCCTTAAGCGGGACCATTTTGCCATCCATTTCAACTTTCGCCGCGCAGAAGGAGAAAAGTTGGGAAAACGTGAGTGTCTGCTTCACTTCTTTGAGCTTTTCCAGCGCTCCGTGCGTGTTTGCGCGCACAGCCTCCAGCCTCGCTGTCAGCTAACCTCCCTCATAACCGCAGGCTTGTGCTTAGAAGTGATTTGAGCTGCTTCACCACATGCGTTTCGTTTCTGAATCTTGGTTTGACTGACTTGCCTAAGCCGTTGCATTTGCTCGTTTCACTGCATTGCGCGCGTTGCATTTGCTAACCTACAGCCTTTTGCTTGTCTTTAACGCAGAGGTGGAAGGACGATGACCTGCACGTGAACTGCTTGACCGACTTGTCCTCGAGCCTGGACAGACCCCACGACGACGAGGATCTGGCCAAATATCTGGATCTGGAGTTTATCCTGGCCAACACGGCGTGCTCCGAGAACCTCCCGCCCATGTCCGGCATGGCCATGGCTCTGGGGGCCGACTACAGGATGCAGGAGGGCAGAGGCGGCTACAGCAGCACGCCTGCCCCGTCCAGCTCGTACCCAACGACCGAGCTGGCTGCTTCTCCCCCCGGCTACAGCGCTAGCCTCATGGCCGAGCTGCTGCGCTCCGAAGTGGACACTTACTGCCCTCCTCCTCATCCTCATCATCCCTCCAACCACATCCAGGGACGCTTTCTGGTCAGGTCGCCGCCGTACACAACTCAGGACATTGCTGATAGCGTGAAAGTCGAGCCGTGCATGGACAGCTACGGGCCCGTGATGGGAATGGTGCCCAAAATCAAGCAGGAGGCGACGAGCAACGGAGCCTGCATGAGGGCATACGAGCAGCCACTGCTAGCCCACTCTCCCCAGGGCTCCGGCAGCATGACCCCTCCGCTCAGCCCGGCCGAGATGATGCACCCCGAATGCCAGGCTCCCATGTGCCGCTCTGTGCCCTTCGGGTCCGGCTTCCACACGGGCTTCCCCGCGCCCCCTCCGCCGCAGCTGCAGCTGTCTTACAATGGCGTGGCGATGCCCAGCGCCGGCCAGAGAGCGCTGCTCACGCCGCCCTCCTCGCCACTGGAGCTGGACGCCAGCAAGCCCAAGCGCGGACGCAGGACCTGGCCCAGGAAACGCACGGCCACGCACACGTGCACGTACGTGGGCTGCGGCAAGACGTACACGAAGAGCTCGCACCTGAAGGCGCACCAGAGGACGCACACAGGTAAAGAACGAACTGCGTTACTACAGTTGCATTGCTGCATTACTCTTATGCATTAACGCATGTTGCATTACTGTACTCCTGCATTATACTATAGCAAAGACTAACCATGCATTATGTCTGTTCTCTTATTAGGCGAGAAGCCCTATCACTGCAGCTGGGAAGGCTGCGGTTGGAAGTTTGCCCGGTCCGACGAGCTGACCCGCCACTTCCGCAAACACACCGGCCACCGGCCCTTCCAGTGCCACCTGTGCGAACGCGCCTTCTCCAGGTCCGACCACCTGGCCCTGCACATGAAGAGGCACATGTAGGAACTGACTTTTCATGGACCAAAGCACAATGAACATGAACAGTGAACGTCAAGACAAATGCTGGGACCACTCGAGTTCTTTTTTTAAGCCTTTCTGCATCTATTCAGTATTTGTTCCAAGACAAAACACGAACAGACTGGACATTGTGCTGAACGCTATGCACCAATGTTTTCCTCTCGTGTAGCTGGTACTACTTTTTTATGGACAAGTATTTGTCAAGGAGCTTTAAAAGTGCGAAACCACTCATTAGGCTGGACCTACACCTCTGACGCAACTGGAATCAGTAAATAAAAAAAAAAAAAGAAATTATTAACATGACGTGCTTCAGACGTCACGATAGTGCCTTTTTATTACATGCAGGCTATACATCTCAAGTGCCATAAATATGTTTTTTATTGTATTATACAGCGGTTTCCAAAAAAAAAAAAAAACATAAGCTTTTAGACAATGTTTTTCTTTTCTAAAACAGCCACACAAGTCATGCGAGACTTAATGTTTTGGCTCAATTTACTTGCATATTAACATTTAAATCAGGGTCTTTTCTTTTGAAACGGTTTATACATGTTTTTAAAGTTGTATTACAGACTGTCCCAGGTTCAAGGGCTACAAATATGTCTTGAGTTGTTTCAGAACAAAGTCTTTCGACTTGTACATAATTTATGCAATGTAAATAGTGTATTTACTGTACATATTAAACTTAAGTGAGATATCTACTTCGTGGCTTGTCATCTGTGGTTCTTCATGTTTTAAAGTCCCTTAAGGTGACCGACACTACAGTCTCAGAAATGAAGGTATTCAACTGTCACTGGGGCAGTCCCCCTCTTGTCACTGGGGCGGTAGCCTCAAGGGTTCATCTCAGTACCTTTAGTCAGGGAACATAACTGTACCATAATCTATTGAAATCATATTTTCTAAGTTTTATTGACTCCACACACCCCGTCTCGTCTCCAGGCTTTCTATTTTATTGTTCTGTTTTAAAACATTTGGTTATGAAAAGGTACAAATATGAACTTTTCACCTGGAAAAACTTATTTAAGGTTCTCAATTGGACATTAAAACCACTGTTGCACCTTTTGAGGCAACATTTACACTGTTTGTACCTTGATAAATGAAAATGTACCTGCACAGAACCTTTATTTCTAACAAAGTAGTCCACACTTGAACTAGTGCACACTTAAATCCAAGTGTTCCTATTTCGAGCCCCTAGACAGTCCCCAAAAGTAGGGGTCTCAGCGGTTAAGGCTTTTGTGCTTGGACAACCCCACCGAGGTTTGAGTGAGAACACGATGTTTCCCAGCTGCTAAAGTGCCACCACTGCAGCTCTGAGGCTACAACTAAAAATACAAACATTACATTTACATAATTGACTAAATGCAGTCATGTCTGGGCAGAGGGGTGCCTCAATGAAAGAAAATACAGCAGGGTGAAATGACTGTCTTGAGCTTCAAAGCTGTTCACTTCAAGAGGCTCAGGAATGCATGAATTCATATCTAAATGAACGTTGACGGATCACTTGTTCCACTTAAAAACAGTAGGCCCGAGACATTTTTAGCCTAGTCTGAAGAGACATAGCAGGAGGTTGGCATGGCCTCTCCAAGTTTGAGGGCATAAGGAGGGAAAAACAAAGAGTCCAGTCTTCCAGAAGCTGTAAACAGAAGAATAAAATAAATCTTAAAACACCTATCTGGTCTCATAATAAGGCACATCCAGCCTGTGTATTTGGGTCACAGGACACAGAATCCCATCCAAGAAAGACAAACGGCTCTCAGAGTCAAAGGTGTTAGTGTATTATGTGTCTAATGGTTCTTTTGGGTTTCGTGTGAACCTTGTTTGAAAGACATGGTTCACGCCAGTGTGCACTGAGAACTTTCTATTATGTAGACGGTCAGGGTCTGTGCAGCAAAGCAGAAACATAACACCTTTCACTACTATGAGATACCAAGAGATATCATATCAAGATCTGAGTGCTATTTTGAGGGAAAAGAGGAAATGCAACCATGTCAGTAGCTGGCATATTCACTGAGGCAAAAGAAAACCATTTTCATATCACTTTAAGGCTGTTTTCAGATCACTTTTCAGCTTTACAGTATAATTGTTAAGTCAGCTGGGCCTGTCCCAAACTATTTTGCCAAAACAGATCTCAGGCGATTGCGACAGCTACTCAAATACCTGTGGCATAGCACTGTGCACATGAAGACATGCTTGCTGTGAAATGATGAAATCATTTGTGCGTGGGGGATTACGGTGTAATGGCTCAAAGGCTGTCACTATTTCTAAGATTAGCGAGCGAGTAATCCAGCGATTATGCTGATGAATCAAGTAATCATATACATGCAAACATTTAATTGTACTAAATATACTTTTAGATGATTTGTAACTACAAACATTCATGCATTCGTGATATGAGATCCTGCTAGCGTGGGCTGCTTCTTCAGTGCTAATAGCTCCCCCTTATGGAGAATCTTCAGACTGCTGAACAAGGCTTTATAATGAGCTGCAGATCCTCTGTTTACTGCGCCAAGTAATTAAAAAGAAACATTTTAATCAGACTTTTTTAATCAACCAATTGACAAATGACTCTAAGGCAGTGTGTACCTATAATACAGAGACATAACACTGAACCATCAAGGGTCAAACAGGATTTGTCACTAAGCTGGATAACTTAAGCCTAACTGAGAAAACCCTGCTTTGCGAAATATCACCGTCTCAGTAAGCTGAGTAATTTATGCCAAAAGATTGTCCTATAGCAATGTTCCTTAGGTTGTCTCTAACTAGAAGGGCCTGGGTCTGGGTCTGGGTCTGGGTCTAAGGGCCTGTTTTTTGGGCCTACACCATCTGGCTAACTGACAAAGCTGCTTTGAGAAATAACCGCCGATTTTTCTCCATTGATACCATTACTAATGACAGCAGTGTAGGACCAATAGTAAGAGTATACTTTATTTTGGTAAATCCCAGACAATTTCTCATCCCAAAATCTTTACATAAGGCATTAGCTTGAATGAAATACTAATTTTCCTCTCACTTCACCCGCACTGTCCAAAAAAGAGAGGCAAGCCAGGCTCCAGCAGCCATGGTGGCTACGAAAGCACATTTTTCATTTGGTCGGCATTGTTTTAAGCCTTTCATAATTCTTCATGTAAAGGTGAGGTTGAAAAATATGGCCTTCGCAACTGAATGTAGAACTGCTAAAGAGAAACACATTGAGTTGAAGCAGAGGAGATCAAAGGCCTTGGAGTTGGCGAAGTACAGATCCTGAATCTAAAACGCATTAAAAGCCTAGTAAATGATGTCTTCTGGCGCTATTGTGAAAGCACCATCTGAAAGGAGGTTCTTGGCTAAGATATATCTCTTAATACTGGGATGGTTATTGAAAGAAATGTAAGATTTTCAGTGAGGGACCACGGAACTTGCCCAAGGATCCTGACACCAGAGCTGTTTGGTCAACTGAAGGTATCTGACAAGAAGTGCAAAATCAAAATAGTGTGGTAGCTTCTAAATGGAAGGTCCAGGAATGGTTGAGATAAGCTCAGTGTGGTTGTCTATGAACACTGGCTCGGTCTTCACATTCAGCTTACCGCACTGCTTCCTCAAGTGAGAGCTTTATCTCGCTCGGACAGTGCTGGAATGCCACGGGACAAGTTTGCCACCTGCTGGAACTCCACTGGAACCTTCCCAAAAGGATAAACGTATGTAATTAGTTTCAGGCGAGGCCCAAAGCCCAAAGACAAAGGTGTTAACAGTGATCCTTCTGCACCGACTTCTATGCCACGCTAAATTCTTGAATCCATCATCCATCAGGAGCTGAAGCCAGAAGCAATTAAACTCTTGGTAAATCAAAACATCTCGAGAAGGAGGTGATGACACTGCATGTCGTCCTTTTCTGCACGTCATTGCTGTAACATACCAAAACACAGCCTGCAAGGCGATAGTCCCCGTGGCTGATAGGAAACCACATTCGTGTGACAGCATAATGGAGGGTGTCCATCTGGCTTCTATTAGCCAGCATACCTCTCTTGACAGTCCGGCTGGAAAGCACCAGCATTTCTGTCTGTACCACAACATCCCCTGGGCGGCATTACTCTGAGGAGAGAGCCTTCACTCCCAGGCCCAGCTGATTAAATACGCCAAACTCTGCCGCGTCTGGAACACCTCAGGAGCAGATTGATCTCGGATTAGGCCTACAACATGGCACACTGCTTTAAATCAATGCTCCATCACAACCATTAGCTGTGTTAAGGGCAGGCTTTAAAAACACAATTTCCCCCCAGCCAGCTGCCTATATGTTTATGTCCACTAAGGCTGCACTCACATCCCGAGCTTTCGGAACGGATTGTATTACCTGTATGACATATGCTGGACCGATATCCACACCCCTCCACGGACCACTATGCACGTTTAAAACACACAGCATCCACGTTCCCACAAAATAACATAACCTAATACTGCTCACAGAACACCTGCAACCCCTTTACTGCACATGGAATATCCCCTTGTTTCCAAGAACGGCCTATATGTGCACGAGAATGAGAGCTCATATCGAATGCACATAATAAAGTCAATAGCAGTAGATTAATCATAGAGGTTAATTCACCAGCAGTGATTTTGCTGTACTATTAAAACTGAAGTACGAATTAAAATAGAAAGGCAGTGTTTTATAGACTAGACTTCTTCTTCAGAAGCTCGGGTTACATCTAGAGGTGGGCAACAGGACCATTTTCTATCGTTATCGTGATAAGTTGTCATGATATATGAGTTAATGGTGGGTATAGTCAGTACTTCTAGAGCCCATGTGTCAAACACAAGGCCCATGGGTCAGATCAGGCCCACAACACAATCCTATCTGGCCCGCAAAAGTATTTTAATTTTCTATTAATATTAGCCTGTTTCACGATGCAATGCACTACAGTTCCCAGCATGCCCTGCAACGTAATGTGCTCTGACTCTCCTCCCCAACAACAGTCCATGGGTCAGTGGTTACACCTCAATTCTACTGAATACTGTGCAATTCCAGACCAATCATATCACCAAAATGCATTTCAGCTGCAGTTCAACCAATATAAACACTTAACATCAGCTCAGCAGCTCAGAAACTGAGCCCAAGTCTTAATGAACTTGAAGCAAAGAAAAGATGCCAGGTGTCTGTTTCAAGCAAATAGGTAGGTTTAAAAGACTGAGCTCCTGGGGACATTTAAATTTTGAATATTTCAAGTGTCCATATAATATTTCAAGGTCTACTACAAGTGTTTGTATTTTACTGTTGAGGTTTTTGAATATTTTGAATAAACAATGCCCAGTTCAGGTTACAGCACAACATTAATTAAAAATGAAGCATTTTTTCTCTGGCCCACAGATGAGATTTGATGAGATTTTTTAATATGGCACCTTTAGTGGTTGAGTTTGACACCCCTGCTCTGGAACAACAACAGCACATTTCATAAAAAAGGGAGATTTGGACCATTTATAGAGAACCAACAGCAACCAGTGTATTTAAACTTCATAGACTGTATGATAACAAGCAGCTGCCTGGATGAAGGGCAATCATTTTACATCATTTTACTTTATTAAAAAAATTTGCCATGCTTTCTTGCAATAATGTAGAATGTAAACATTTGTAAAGTTTACAACAAAAACATACAATTCACGCCCCAGTGCCTACAATCCATCTATGAAAACTAAGCTGCAAAAATTGCCCATTTTGAATTTATTATTTTCATGTACACCTATTCAGCCTGCAGCAATTTAGCCATGCCCATGCACAATGAAGTTATAAGGAGTGTTTCAGCCCAAACTGAGGCACAATGCAGGGCAGCCAATCAGAACAGAGGCCATTTACATACAGTTGTATGTATGCAAAAGTTTGTCAAATTACATTTTTTGTTCATTGAAAAGAAGTGAACACATCCTCTACAGAGAACACACTGTTGCACATTTGAATGCACAATTACTGTTTATAAAAAAGAACACAAAATGTAACCTGTGCAAAAGTTTTGGCACCTTGTGTGTGTGTGTGTGTGTGTGTATATATATAATAAATATATATATATATATATATATATATATATATATATTATTTTTCTAATTTGTTGAATTCAGCAAATAAACAGTAATTATGCATTGACATGCAGAAGCATATCCTCTGTAGAGGATGTGTTCACTTTAGAAAATTAACTAAATGTCATTTGAACAGGGGTTTACAGACTTTTGCACACAACTGTATATCAGTCTTAAAGGTACAGTAACAATAACAGCCTGTTTAATTTGAAGGGAATAAGAAAAGTTGGAAAATTATTATGTGAAAACGAACTAAGGAACTACTTTTGGTACAAATTATACATAGTTGGACCTCAGAAGAAAAAATGAACTACAAGGAAAATGGGAGATATGAGCCCTTCGTATTGTCATTGTGCTCATAGTTTCATAGCCTTTTTTTACAGAATGATCAATCTAAAGAAACTAATGTGGGAACAAGGAATTTAACTGGCTCAAATAAGTAGATTAAAAGAAACAATATAAAGTTAAATGAATAAGTAAGAACAAATTTAATACTTTACATCAATTCAAATCAACTTCCGAGCTGCTCCACTTTTTACAGTGTTGAACTTGTCACTACAGTTTTGCTGGAGCATTTTGTTCATTCCAATTTGCTCGCGACCTCAGAAGAACTAAATATCATGATACACGTATCGTGAAAATACCTTGGGGTTTCGTGATGGTATATTTTGTGCCATATGGCCCACCCTTAGCTGTCTCCTGTGGGAAATCATATCATTGGAGTAGATTTAAGCCACGTTTGGAAAAACAGTTCTAAATCAGCAGAAGGTATTTGACTGCAGCCTGTTTAAAACAGAAATGAAAAAGAAACATCTTGCGTTATTTATTCTTCGTTACAAGGTCAGCACTCTGGGCCGAGACCCAGAAGGGAAAAGGTAAATAAGTGGGGAAGAATGCAGCGCAAGTAAACATCAGACCAGAATTTGGAAGGTAAGCGTATCTGTCTCTCCACCCCATTTCCTCCATTTTCATTTCCCCAACAGCACCGTCCATGCATGTCGAGTCAATAAAAACTTAACGTGGAATTTCCTGTTAGTTCATACCACTAAAGTCAGCTAACATCAGCATAGGTTCTCCTCACTTTTCATTCTGCAGCTGCTCTTAGTTTTCATGATCTGCTGAAAGTCATAACTCTCTGAAGTGCTCCCGCAAGCAGCTCGAGTGCAATTCCCACTGGGCTTCAATGAGCGCAATAAAATGTGAAAAGTAGATGACATAACTTTGCTCATCCAAAGCAAACGTCCCTGCTGCAGTTCAGACATCAGAGTGGAATCTGAAGTGTTTTATTAAAGCATGGTTTCCCATTCAGAGCTATATCTGAACGTAAAGGTCATTCTACATCAACTCATCTAACCCTAACCTTAACCTCAACCCAAAACCTAACCCTAATCCTAATCCTGGCCCTAATTCTCACCCTAAACTTAACCTCAACCCATAACCTAATCCTAACCTTCATATTGTCGCTGTCCAAAGAAAAACATGTATCTCCATTTTTTGCAATTTTCACTTTTCTACATCATTTGAAGCATGGCAGGCATTACACGCATTGTGTGAAAATTTCATGATGAATGGACCAATAAAAATGCACCAAAATTGCTTAGAAAAAAATCTCCTTCCATTGACTTACAATAAAAGTAAAGAGTGTTTTTGTCCTTTTGTAAAGTTACTATTTTGGAGATGTTGGACATGTTTTTCTTTGGACAGCGACGATATGTTTTTGACATGTTACTGAAGATCCGTTGTGCGTTTGTTTCATTTAAAAAGGAGCATTAAAAAAATTGTCACTTTTTAAGCTACGACATGGGTTCAAAATGACTTCACAACTAAGAATCCATTTTACCCTATATTCTCTGAAGTGAGAAAATAAAGTCTAAATTTCAAAGATTAATTATTGAATAATTGGATCTAAAAATACTGAATATTCTGACCTAGATACGTCAAAAATACTGAATAATCTGACCTAGATACTTCAAAACATACTGAATAATCTGACCTAGATATGTCAAAAAATACTGAATAATCTGACCTAGATATGTCAAAAAATACTGAATAATCTGACCTAGATACTTCAAACAATACTGAATAATCTGACCTAGATATGTCAAAAAATACTGAATAATCTGACCTAGATAATTCAAAAATACTGAATAATCTGACCTAGATATGTCAAAAAATACTGAATAATCTGACCTAGATATGTCAAAAAATACTGAATAATCTGACCTAGATACTTCAAACAATACTGAATAATCTGACCTAGATATGTCAAAAAATACTGAATAATCTGACCTAGATAATTCAAAAAATAATGAATAATCTGACCTAGATACTTCAAAAAATTAACCAGTAGATTTAAAGTGAAATACATTAACCTTAGTGTCATATTTACAGTTGTAAATGCAACACTAAGATTACAAAGTTTGAATATTCCCAGTCAAATTAAATCTTGACGATTTTCTAATTAAGCCTTAGAAACTTAAATATCGAATTTTTTAGCAATTTTAGTGCACAATTTCTATGTATTTGCTGAGTTTAACATGTTGGAAACAAATAAAACATTACATATAAAACGTGCCATAACTTATGCACAGGCTTCATTTTATGTGCCCCCCTGTCCCCTGATATGGTAAATTTAGAAAAATAAACAGTAATTGTGCATTAAAATGTGCAGAAGTGCAATCTCTGTCAAATCATCAATCTCTTATTTTAAATTTAGAAAATCAACAAAAACGGTTTGACGTGCACAAACGTTTGCATTTTTGAATTTCACTGCACTCACACAAACAGCAATCCAACCCAAAATAATCATATGGGACACATTAATGTATCTGAAATGGTGCATTTTATTCTATGAAACAAAGGACCACATACTGAGCATTGGCATTTTTCTAGTGATCACCAATGTTTGAAATCTTTAAAATGTTTCAAGTTACACATTTGGAGTTATTCATGTTTTATAGGACAAATAGAACAGATGTAATATACATTTTATGTACTTTTTAAAAATGCATTTCAATATGACGATTAATAATTTGGTTTTTTACGTTATCTACAGAGGAGAGGGTAAGGCAGGCCAAAAGAAACGCTCTGTGTGAGAGCTGTGGGTCATTTACCTTAACGTAATACAACAGGCATTTAAAATGCTCACATACGGATATAAAGAGTCAAAATGGATTTACAGACATCTCAGCACACAAATAAAAAATATACAAACTATTGCACAATGGAGGTATCAGAGACGAGTACAGCATGAGTGGACGTCTAACGAAATGTTCGGGCGCGTGATGAAGACATGAGGCATAATGTTTTCGGCTCTGAACGACTTTATGCATTTAATATTGTCGAGCTTAAAATGGCCCTCATGATTTTTATACACAACACTGCAAAAATATCTTTGCAAGTAAAATAATCTTAAATCTTGCTGATATAGCTAATATTTTTCATTTTTCAATTATTTAACGTATACCTAAGCAGTTCTGTCTAAAGAAACTATTTCACTGGCAGAAAATTGAGCTCATTTTAAATATTTCTTCAAACAAGCACAATTGTATGCCAACAGAATAAGACAATTTCTCTAGATAATATGACTTAATACTATGATAATAACTATAAAACATACAGAACTAAGTTAAATAATCTTATAATAATCTCATAATGAGAAATATTAGATATATCGACTAGATTTCAGACATTGCCCTTGCCCAGACATCACTGGGCCTCATTCACCAGTACCTTCCTAGGTTTGTTCTTAAATTAGTTCTTGAGAAAAGTTCTAAGAAAAAGTCTACGTCAGATTCATGTCGTGTTCTTAAACCGCACAACTGTTCACACCTTTGTGCTCAAGTGTGTGTAGAATGTTGGACTCTTCGTGAAAACTCTAAGTGTGTTTTAAGAAGAAAATTCTTCTTAGGAACGACTGGTGAATGAGGCCCATTGTTTGCAGTACTATAGCTTAGTCCTGGCCTTTGCAGCACTTTCAGATGATGATTGCCTGTAACAGAGAGATGCAGGCCAGGAACAGAACGAATCTGGGTTGCTTTTGTTAAACTAGCCCAGCGTGTTCCTCGGGGTGCAAACTTAAAAAAAAAAAGTAATACTGTTTAAAGCAATGCTAAAGGAAAAGAGAAAGTTCAAGCAGCTACTTCTGATGACAGGAGGAAAAAGATCACAAGATGATTGGCTGAGAATAACGGTAGGTGCCAAGAACTGAAAGGTGGAGCACAATTTAAGAAAACAGCCTACCAAGAAATGATCAGCTATGTCACAGTTTTATAATTGGTAATTTTCTGAACAGCATCAACTTTACCCAAACATCTGCACACTATCAGCTGTGGCACCTGAATCTGGCTATTGTTCTGTCACATTAGCACTGAAGGGTTCTTAGCTTGCTTGAGTGAGCACATAACGTCTCCATGAGGCATAGAGTGAGAGAGATGGAAGTCGACTAAATGAGAACAAAACCACTTCAAAAACATGAATTATTAAAGTTATTACTATCCAATTAGCAAGACCACAGGCTTAAACATGCCCGACAGTACCACCAGCATAAGGTTCAAGTAAAATACAGTCAAAAAAAAAATCTTTTTCAGCAAAATAACGTGGTTAATACTGAAGAGTTAAGGGGGAAATAGAAAATAGCAGTAACTTAACTAAGCAGGTTAATTTCAATAATAAAGTGCTATTTAGCTGGGATTAGTTTTGCAAGGGGAGATGAGGTAATGAAGTTTTACCACAGAGCATCTGTAGTCTTTATTACACAGGATATGAAGTTTCTATATGAATCACAGATACAGGAGTGGCTACTCGATTTAACGTGCTGACGCCGCACCAAAACAGCTCCATACGCAATGCATTCGGCTCCTCGCAAGCAGAAAACATCCAATTTTTTGGAGCGATAGTAACATACCCTGTTAGAAATAAAGGTTCTGTGCCGGGACATTTTCATTCATCAAGGTATAAACAATGTAAATGGAGCTCAAAGGTACAACAGTGGTTTTAAGGTACCTTAAATAAGTTTTCCCAGGTGAAAAGTTTGTATTTGTACTTTTCATAACCGAATGTTTTAAAACAGAACAATAAAATAAAAGCCTGGAGACGAGACGGGGTGTGGAGTCAGTACAACTTAGAAAATATCATTTCAATGGATTATGGTACAATTATGTTCCCTGACTAAAGGTACTGAGATGAACCCTTGAGGGTACCACCCCGGTGACAAGGTGGGCACTGCCCCAGTGACAGTTTAGTACCTTTTTTTCTGAGAATGTACTGTAACTGTTTACCTTGCAGTCTTAAGTCAATGCAATGTGTTATTATCTTGAGAATTTACAGGTCAACACCGCTGGATGGATACATTTTTTCCTGTCATTTTTCATGTTTTAATGCTTGGTATACTTGAGGTAGGACAATGCAAAATGTCTTGATTTGGGCCATAGAGAATACAAGTAAACAGGGGTGTGCGTTCAAACTAATTTTGATATATGAGTATGCATTATGAACGGATATCTGGTTCACTGCAAATAAGAAAAAAGCAACAACAGAGTGGGAAATTAGTAAGGAAAACTCCTTTTCCACAGAACATATTAATAAAACATGTCTACTGTTCATTTTACAGCAAATAATTAATATAATCTGGCTTTATTTCTATGTCTTGGTTTACAGCACAGGATTAACACAACCCGGAGTTATTTCTAACCCATTTTATAGAAGGTAAATGTTCTCCATGCAAAACTAATCCCATTCAAATAGCACTCTAAGATAAACGTTTCAACTTTACTATGTTTTGAGGATTATGCTTATAGGCCCACGGACTCACTGGTTATGCTTTAACTTAATGATGTCAGTCATTTAAATAACGCAACAGTAACAGAAACAAACAGACATGAACTGGTTAATCCTTCCTAAATCTTTTCCACTGTCTGTCACCTCAGCACCACAAACATACTTGACCTGTGAGACAAAGCACTGCACCTTCTCTCTTATGAGATGCACTGTAGCACCGTAATCTGTTCGACCTGCAGTTTTACAGACACCAAACAGAACTGAAAGAAAAACGTACACTGTCATTTTGTTCCAGTCGTAATCAGATAGCTCTTTCACACACTTATCAAAGGCAAGCTTCTCATTGTTACGTACAGTGCTGTGACAAAGTATTTGCTCCCCACCTGATTTCTTCTATTTTTGTTAATTTGTCATGTTAATTGTTTCAGATCATCCAACTAATTTTAATATAAGAGAAAGACACGAGTAAACAAAAAGCAGCTTTCAAATGATCATTCATTTTACTGAAGATAAAGATTTATTCAAAACCTGCATCAACCAAGTGAAAAAGTAATTGCCCCCTAAACCTAATAACTGGCTGTGCCACCCTCGGCAGTAACAACTGCAATCAAACATTTGCGCTAACTTGTGATGAGTCTTTCACATCGCTGTGGAGGAATTTGGGCCACTCTTCTTCGCAAACTTGTTTTAATCTGGCTACACTGGGGGGTTTTAGAGCATGAACTGCCCGTTTAATGTCCTGCCACAGCATCTCAATGAGGTTCAAGTCAGTACTTTGACTCGGACACTCCAAAACCTTCATTTTGTTTCTCTTGAGACATTCAGAGGTGGACCTGCTTGTGTGTTTTGGATCATTGTCCTGCTGCACAGCTCAACTGCGCTTGAGCTTTAAGTCACAAACTGACGGATGGGCGTTCTTCAGAATTTTCTGACAGAGCAGAATTCATCGTTCCAACAATTAAGAGAAGTCGTCCGGGTCCTACCGAAGCAAAGCATCCCCAGACCATCACAATACCACAACCACGTTTGACTGTTGGTATCATGTTCTTATGGCTGAAGGTGGTGTTAGCTTTTCACAAGATCTAATGGGACCCATGTCTTCCAAAAAGTTCCACCTTTGACTCATCAGTCCACAGAATATTATCCCAAAAGTCTTGGGGGTCATCTAGATGTTTTTTGGCAAATGTGAAACGAGCCTTTGTGTCCATTTTGGTCAGCAGTTGTTTGCGCCATGCAGCTTTCCCATGGATGCCATTTTTGCCCAGTGTCTTTTTTACTGTGGAATCATGTACTCTGACCCTAACTGAGGCAAGTGAGGCCTGCAGTTCTTTAGATGTTCGTCAGTATTCTTTTGTGACCTCCTTCATGAGTCCGTCGATGCACTCTCGGTGAAATTTTGGTAGGGGGGGCCACTCCCTGGACGGCTCACAACTTTTCTGTGGATAATGACTCTCACTGTGATTCGCTGGAATCCCAGAGCCTCAGCAATGTCTTTGCAACCCTTTCCAAGCTGGCAGATTTCAATAACTTCGCATTTGTATTTGAATCTCTTTAGAACGTGGCATCGCGTGCTGCTTTTTTTAAACCTTCTAGCTGCTTCACGTTGCCAGGCAGGTTCTATTTAAGTGATGTTTAGTTTCAGCAGGTCTGCCAGCAGTCATGTCTGGGTGTGTCTAGTGAAACTGAGCCCAGTAGCCAACTGAATTTGGTTAACTGGTTGATTTAGTAGCTAAGGGGGAAACCACTTTTTCACACAGGGCCAGGTAGGGCTGAACAGCATGTTTCCTTCAGTAAATGAAATCATTTAAGAACAGCATTTTGTGTTTACTTAGGTTATCATTGTCTAATATTGAAAGTAGTTTGATGATCTTCAAGTGTGACAAATATGCAAAATAGAAGTAATTGGGAAGGGGTACATACTTTTTTACAGCACTGTATATCAAAATCCCTTTAATATGAAATGAGCTAACCAGTCCTGTGTAAGGTAGCATGCGACTGAACTTAGGAAGCAACTGAGGCCTCGCCCACATGTATTCGGATATTTTTAAAAACTATTTTTTTTTCTCTGCTTTTTGGGCTCCTGTCCACAAGAAAATGTCATTTTTGTCCACTGAAAAATGAGGTTTTTGACAATGCCCTGCAGGGTGGAGATCTTTGTGCAGACATGCAAAACGCTGTTTTTTTTTTTATATGCTGACATCACGCCACTAACTTGTGCATGTCATTTTCATGCACTGAGCAGGGAGAACTCTGGAAATGCTCACTAGTTTGGTGATGGTAATGCTTATAAGTGAAATTAGGTTTACTTTTTTTTAAACTATAGCACAAAGGCATCAAACTGTACCACAGTCATTTGAATGGAGTGTCGACTTGATTGTAAATATTACAAATTTCGAAAGATTCGAAAGCAAAATGATTCTAAAGATACAAAAAGTGATTATTAATAACCAGTAAAATGGTTAGTATTTCTTTTGCTTTTTTAAGTGTTAATTTTCTGGCAGAAACTTTGAGCCTGTGTGAAATGCTGGAATGTACGATAGCGTTTTAGAGCCACTGCTAAAAAAATAAAATAACAAACTTTGAGAATAAAGTCGGCTTTTCCAGAATAAAGTCGTAATATTTCGAGAATAAAGTCGTAATATTTCGAGAATAAAGTCATAGAAACACAACATTAAAGTGGGAAGTCACACTGTGGCCAAAGGGTTTGCAAAAGGAAGGTAGCAACTTCCTTGTGTTAAAATGAGGGATGTTGAGGAGACGGTAAAGTTACACTTTCGTATATTTTTCACCAATAAAGAAATACTCAGTCTCCCTGTCTCTTCTGGCAGATCAGCAGATTGTTATTAGTATAAGAAATTGCTGAAATGGCCGTACAAGAAACTGTGTTTATTTAGAAGAAAGAACCAGACGGACTCGCAGGAAATTGTCTCTATTGTTGAAGGAGAACTCGCAGGCAATGGTCGTCTACAAGCCTATCGGTGGTTACATCTCCTTGCCATTCAAAGAGGGCATGTAGTTTCACAGGAGACAATGAGAACGATAATCAAAATGATCGATCCTGAAGGAGCGGAACTCCGGTGCTCTCGGCTTCTTCGTCGTTGCCACTACAGAAACCGAGGCCCCAACATGTTATGCCAGCCCCCCGACAATTAGCCCCGAAACAACTCGAGTTTATTCTTGTAACTTTATGACTTTATGATAGAAATTACAACTTTACACTACAACTTACAACTTTAAATCACAACTTTTTCCTCGAAATATTACAACTTTATTCTTGAAGTCTATTATTATTATTTTTTTAACAGAGGCCCTAAAACGCCTCAAATGTCAAAGCCTCTAAGAAAATCTGTGTTTCAGCTTTGTGTTCTAGATGTTCTTCTGGAGGGGTTTGGCATTAAATTTTATAGGTTATAGTCGCCTGCACTGGGCTGGAATCCTCAAGTGAGCATTCTGAGTTGTTCTTAACGTTTTAATGTGGACGGAGAGGTTTTCAAAAACACAAAGACTTTTTAAAATGTTTTTAAAAATATCTGGACATGTCGGAGAGGCCCAAAGCAGACATGGACGATACTTAGGATGATATGCTTTCAGTCATTCTAGAGTTTCTATAGCATTTGTTTCTTTTTGTCCAGTAAAAGGGTTATAGTAAGGGGCTTTATTGACCAAACTCACGACTTATGGCTCTGTTAACAGGTTCACTAATTTGAGACACACATGCAGGAGCACACACTCACTCGCACACTCACGCGTCCACTCACACATTGACACCTTAAATAAACTATTTCTGTCAGAGTAGTGCAGGTTAATGCAGTGCATGTAGAATGAACTAGCCCATTCACAAAAACATGGGTTGCCCCATATCGACACGTCACATTAAAGTAAAAGGAAACGTTTGAACGGTGAGAACTCCCTATTTTTTTTAAACTCTCCGATCTCCAACACACACTACGTACTCACTCTCATTCACTCTATCTCTCTCTCTCTCTCACACACACACATTCACGCTTTCCTCTGGCTGCTGCAGTGGTGTGAGGAAGGTGCATGTGAGGACAGGGAGGTCAGGTGTTGGACATTTCGGCCTTGCTGAGGGCGATGGCCAGCTCCAGGTCTTCTTGCTCTTGCTGCCGGAGTCTCTTCAGCCTCTCTCGCTCTGCTCTCTCGCTCTCGCGCTTCGCCCACTCCATCTGCTGCGCCTCATTACCAAACTGACAGAGAAACAAACCACAGGGCCGCATGCTGTCAATACTAGCTTATGACCTCATTTTGACACTATTAAAGTTGCAGCTGATAGCAAGTACAGACTGTTTTGTCCTTAGACTAAAACATCATACATAGAATATTATCATTGTACATTAAACAGACAAGAAAATCACAAAATCTCAAACCACAAACAACTGTATGTGCACTCACTGGCGACTTTATTTGGAACATCAACTTCGTATCTACACTCATTGTTCATTTTTTTAGGTCTACTTCCCATATTGGGTACTGAGAGTCAGTGACCGCCCTTCCAGTCAAAACAGTCATTAAGTGAAAGTTATTCATTTTTTAGGTTCAGAAAGAGCAGAAAACAAATGTAAAAGAAAATTTTATTGCTAATTTTAATTAAATCATTTTATAAATCATATTGGTCACATACAGCTATGATACATGTGACATGAGACATCGCAATCCAAGTAATCCCAAACATATTCAATGATGTTGAGGTCTGGACTCTGGCATGGTCACACCAACGGTCTGAGAACACCATTAGCTTCTTTGATAGGTTTGCAAATGAATTAATAATTTGCACATTAGACTAGAAGGAAAAAGCACACTAACAAACTAAGTTGGCTTGACTAAGCTGTTGAAATCCCAGGTGGTTGCTAAGGTGTTGCTAGGCCATTCCTACGGCCTGTATGTAATGTCTACGAGGGTCAGTGGGAAAGATGTCCTTTGTGACATAATTTGAAGCACATAAGATTATATATATTTAAAAAACAGAATCCTAAAATCTGATTGGCTGAAAAACTTAAAATCCACAGTTCATACACACAATTCACGCACCTGTGACCGCCTCACAACAACTGAATTGTATATCACTACGCCAAAGCACAAAAACCCTTGTGCTGATAATGGAATAATCTTTGTCTGTAATGCTGCTCGCATGGACCACCGAGTATACTGATGAAGTAAGAACCTGTTTTTTGTTTAAACTGAGGGGCTGGCAACTTATGTTCCTAAATAGAACTAGGCTGGTCAGCTAGCTAACAGGCTAAAAGAGCCAACAGCCTAAATAGCTCCATCATTAATATCACAGGCTTGAATTAAAGTAACTACAGTATGATTAACTGTAAAACGGCAGTATAAAAGTCTAAAAACGTCACTTGAATGTCTTACACGCTTCAAATGTTCATGTTTCAGTCAGAAGTCGCGTCAAACCCAGGCTGAATCCCAAACGGCTCTGTACTCCCTAAATAGTGTGCTAGTTATTAAAGTTTAGAAATTCTAGCCTCTACAGCCAACAGTGCATCATTTATTAAGGATGGATGTGTCTGAGTCCCAAATGACTATTTCTTAGCTATATTTTGCTCTGTTGGGCTGCAGGATCCAGTATTTAAATCCCTACGTAGTGCACTATGTAGGGAGCAGGGAGCCATTTGAGATTCAGCACCAGTGTGAGAAGAAGGAGCCGCTGGTGCTAAATACGACCAAAGCGTACTTCTAAAGCGAAAGTATCTGCATTCAACAGTGCTGTTATCAAATGTTCATTGTTATACGACGACAAGTTTAAAAATTCATGAAATGACCGCAATATACAGCGATGGGGGACTGAACGTTTCCTCCTCATTCAGCCGTCCATGGTTGCTTGGCAACGAGACCGTACTTTAAAGGAAGTACATTTCTTGGCGAAATACTTGTTTATGTTGATTATTATTAATAATAACTTAAATTATGCCTAAGAACACCCTTCCTGTGATAAAATCACAGTAAAGCACGACCTCTTGTGGCTTATTGCTTTAATATATTTTTAACATACTTCCCTTCATTCCTTATAGGGAAAAACTTTCAGTGAACACTACATACGGAAAGCATACGTGCGAACAATCCCAAGAACACAAGCACATTATTCCTGTATAAGCTCAACGATCCTGCAAAGTTTTGTGGTTCTAGCTTGAAAACTGTGACCCATAAAAATGGTAATAAAAAAGACTAGAATAATAAAATGAAGAAGAGTAAGCTGTCTTTGTCCTATTTAATTTGTTTTTAACAAAATTTGGAAAATCTTGTTTCCTTGGACTTTCCCCTTCTTTATGCTAGTGGATAATCTTACATCTAATCTCTTGAGAAACATCTGAAAAACAGTTAACTTTATGGTTGTTTGGACTGGAAATTAAACAAATGAAGGGTGGTCTCTGGCTTTTGCACAGTACTGTATATCGTAAGTGCAGCTGAAAAAAAGGACAAAGAATGTAGACACAAAGCAGGTGTACCTAATAAAGTGACCCGTGAGTGTATATCAGAACAATAATGCAAGACATTATTTGTGCCTGCCAAAAACACTTAAACAAGCACTGCTTGCCAGATCCATGATTTGTGATCTAAAATTTTAATTTGTAGTTTGGATGAAATCCCAGGCACTCTGTGGTTAGACAAAACAAGCTAAGATTCAATTAAGAGTCACATGATATGGCGACTATGGGAAAGTCAGGGGAATGTTGTCCTGAGGCCAAAAATGTGGACTGCTGGAAAATTCAACAGCTCTAACAAGAAATCTTAAATTAAGCTAAAAACGAACAATAAATAAACCAAGGATCATACTTCAAAAATAAGAAAGAGCCAGCTTCTTCAGATTTTATGGTTCTTCCTTGTGGCAACTCTGATTCTATTGTGCATCTCTGTTGTTATGTTTCTAAACTAAATGTTACCAAGTCATGAGACCATTTACACCACCTCTTTCTCCTACTATGCCTGGGGAATTCTACAGACAACGCTCTTTCTCACATTATGATTGGGATTTACAGTTCAGGAAAGATGAATGGAAGTTTTATTCTTTTTTAAATGTAGTTATCAGTGCTAAGTCTATATTTACTGTATACATTCTTACACCAGAATTCCTGAATCTTTCTTAGCTATAACTTTCTTTAGCTATAACTATTTTTTTAGGGCAGTCAAAGTTATCACACTAATAAAGGGCTAATGTGATTAACGCTGTTAAGGCATTTTTCTTAAGTAGAAAGATCTCCAGGCTGAAATCCAGCCTTAGCATGCTGTATGCTGCTATGAAGGAATCCAGGATTGCGGCCCTCTTGTTCGAATACGGATGTTAAACGGCTTTTACACTGAAGCCATAGGCTGGGCGTAAACTTCACGACTTTTAAAATCTTAACAGATTTCTAAAATGGAGAGCATCACAAACTTATTGTCAGTGTGTCACAGAATTTCTTGTCTTTTTGTCTCGAGGGCATTCAGACTAGATAATTAAAAAAGAGAAAGCGTAACACACATAACGAGTTCAGGCTACGAATAAGAACTCAAACTCCCACATCTCCTCAGATTACATATCACACACAAAGCTAAACTTACTGGACCGGACCTTCTAGCTCTCTGTTTGGCTGATGTTTGAATCAGTCACCGAGTTCATCTGTGATCTTCTCACACTACAGGACTCGTGAACGTTTTGAGTCGTAAATATCAGACATTTGATAATATTTTGATATATATATTTGATAATATCGGAGGGTCACTTCAGAGGTCGATCGGAGGGCTAAACGTTCACTTTCTCCGCTCACACTACCAGATCATCTGTGCCGTCGGTCGCTTCCGATCGAGCTCCTAACCAGGAAAATCGCTTTAGATTGTGAACATTTGTCTCAAGGGGCAAATCAAGCTTAAAATGGATAAATCAATGAGCAGCAAACTAAAAAGAGAGCTCATTAGTTGTTTGAATGACAGCAAGAGCAATCACAGAGCAGCTGAATCATTGGCTTATATATACTATATATATATATATATATGTACTTATTGGTTGGAACATATAGCCACTATTACTCTCTCTGGACATTAGTGAAGGAAAATGGAATTTAACTCGTTCAGTCATGTGACCCTTGCGTTCACAAGGTGACAAAAAAATGTTATTAAACGATTGAAAGTACTAAATACATTCTAACAAAGCTTCTTTTGCCCTCTCGCATACAGTACTGTGCAAAAGCCAGAGAGCACTAAGTACAAGCTATTCATATTTCAGGAGATATTTCTGAGGAGATGAGATATAAAATAATCCACTTGCAAAAAGAAAGGAAAAGTCAAAGATAAACAAACAGGAGTAGTCAGAACTTAAAGCTGTCATCTTTGAGAGAGAGGAGAAAATCAAGCTGACTCAGATCTGAAAACATCCACAGGTGTTTCTGTCCATCCTTCCACTGTGAGAAGACGACTCAGCTCTGTGGGTCTGAAAGGATGTGTAGCTGTTCAAGAAGAACCTCACTGAGAAAACGAGACGGACACATCAAACAAAGAAGCTGCTGGTGTTCACAGAACCACAGAGTCCAGACCTCAACACTGAATGTGTTTGGGGTTTCCTGGACTGTGAGAAACAGACAAGGCAACCCACGTCTAAGACTGAACTTTGGAGGTGTCAAAAAATACCCCTGCAGATTTCTTTCAAAAACTGAAAGAAAATAATCTCTGACTTTTGCACAGTACTGTATCTATAACAAAATTCACTGTTTTACATGTAAAAAAACATGCAAATAACCTTGATTAACTACACAAACTAATGTGATTAATCAGGTTTAATTATTTTACAGCCCTATTTTTTTCATTCAGAAAAGGAATCTAATGATCCAGTACACAATCACAGCATGCAGTGACTGAGCACATCTGCTTCCTCTGCAGTTTGTGTGATACATAACCAAAAGGGACAGAATCTACTTCGCCACATTTTCAGATGATCTTACCTTAACTCTGTCAGTCCCTGTAAAAGAAAATTAGATCATAAAGAAAAAAAAAACACACAAACAAAAGAGAGAGAGATACAGCAAACTGCCACACACCATTCACTTAACTGCACACAGACAAATGGCTCGGTGGACACTGAATAGACCACTAACACCAATGACACATGATGGATCTTTTAATCAGGCTTTTTTGATGAAAGGAATGATCTCGTTGGACAGGGGAAAAGAAGCATGCACTGATATGAAGCTGGGAGACAGTGACAGAAGTGAAGAGAGACAAATTCTGCACACTTTGAGGACAGACAAGGTGAACTGCAGTGAACAAACAGGACACATTTGAGATGAACATGCACATCAGATTTCAGATTGACTGAAGATAAATGAGCTTCAGTTTCCAGTGTTCTATGTGAAATCTTTTGCTTTTCTCAGATTCAAAGCTAGACATCAAAGGGCCAGTATCCTACATTTCTCTTGTATTTTATTTTTGTCCCCAGATGTCCATTTATAATGTGAGTGTGTGTCCAGAATACATACCATAAGGAGCCCCTTAGGATTAAACAGGCCTAATCTAATTTGTTACTGTGCCTTTAAGACTGATATATGTAATGATTATATTCTGACTGGCTGCCAAACACTGCTTATAACCTCACCGTGAATGGATGGAGACATGTCAATGTGTCGGGTGTCATATGCAATGTTTGGGCGCCCCTGTCAAATAACATGTTTTGCTGATTTTTCTAAGCGAAAAATAAATCAACACATCTTCTACCAAATAAAAGTTCTACACATTTTAATGCACAATTACTGTTTATCTGCTGAATTTAACATACAAGAAAAAAATTAAACATACAATGAGGCCTGTGTAAAAGTTAGGGCATATATTCTATGTTTTCCAATATGTGAAACTCATAGAATTACGATGGTGTTTTAGGGCCACTGGTAAAAAGATATAAAAAGTCGTACGACTTATCTTGAAATATTACAACTTTATTCTTGAAATGTATTATTTTTAGTTTTTTTGTCATATACAATAAATAGAAACTGTGCACTAAAATGAGCATTTTCACTTGAATATCATCAAAACATAATTTGAATGGGGGTATTTAGACTTTAGTATAGGACTATATAGACTGTATGGACTGTGGATGGTTTGAAACTTTAATAAGAGTTTACATCAAACTTTTATTTCAAAAAGTGAAAAAAAAAAAAAAATTAGTTTTCCAAGGTATAGGCCCTTTAAGTTATGTAATCACACTTCAGAGGATTCCAATCATGTTCACAAGTAACCCTAGATGCTTTTTTTTTCATCAGCAACCTCTTGAGTTTAGTAGTAACTGTTTCAAAATAATTTGCCTAATAATTATTGGCAACAGTACAACTATCAAACCACAAGAAGACCAAAAAAGATGGCATGATTTTCTCAAATACTGTACATTTAGCTGCATTTCTGATGGGACTGAGCTCATGAGACAGGAAGAAAAACCAGAGATGGTTTAGCAAGCCCTGCGTCCCCATCACATGCACACCAACAACAGGAGAATGATGGCTGAGGATGATGATGATGATGATGATTATGATGATGATCATGGTACAAAAATCAATGGGTCTTAAATTGAGTGGGTTTTTGCATTGTAAAGAAGCTAGGATGCACACCATATCCCATGCTGAGAAATCTCCAGCCTGCAAGCTGAGTAGTGATACTGCTCCTTCCTGTCAACCAGTCACCATGAAACCATCTCCAAAAGCTAAGACCAGCGGCTTCCTAATAACCTCCTTCACCATGCACTGCTAACTGCATGCCCAAAACCCTACTGCCAGTAACTAACTCTAACTTCAGGGTGCTTTTAGAGGGGAACCTTTTTATGTCTATCTACTGCTGGTATGATTAGACCATAGCTGGCCAACGCTGTTCTTGGAGATTTACTGCTCTGCACAGTTCAGTTCCAACTGTAATTAAACAACATTTAACCCTGTTAAACAAGGCCTTCAACAGTATCTGAATATTAAAGCAAAGTGTGTTGGAAATAAGCTCTGCAGGTTGTGCAAAAGTCAGAGACTGCCTTTGGCTTATTTAATTTCCAGTCAAAACGGCCAGTAAAAACATGTCATTCATGTTTTAGGAGATATTTAGATATAAGATAATGTATTTGCATAAAGTCAAAAAGGGGAAATTCAAAGGAACATTAACTTAATAATCTGATAACTGCAGAAAATCAGATTTTGCCAGTAATGCAATCAACACATTTACATGCACTTGAGTAATCAGATAATGGAAAAATTCGGGTCTACACGAGTCATGCAGTAATCAGATTTCTGCTTCACAACTCACTAATAAACTCACAGAAAATGTGACGTAAACGTCATGTGAAACTAAGACTTCATGCCGCTGCGTTTTTTTTAAAACATCGAGCCACTTTTCCTGAAAATATAAACATACATCATCTAGAAGATGAAGAATATTTAAATCTTCAATTCCGTCAAGCGTGTAGTTAGTTTTAGCATCACTCCAAAAGTGCTTTGATGTCGTCTCGCAGCAGCGCTGCTTGCATATCTCTGGTACTGTGGTCTGTTTTCGAATATGCGCAGACTGAGAAATACGAAAGAAATCAGAGTAAGAGTTCACATGCACTGACAAATCTGATTACTGAGCTAAAATCCAGCTCTCTTTATCAGATTTCTAGACCCTCAAAACTGTCCCCATCAGATAAACAGCTCTTAAAGCTTTCATCTCTGAGAGAGAGGAGAAAATCAAGCTGCTTCAGATCTGAAAACATCCACACACGTTTCCGTCCATCCTTTCACTGTGAGAAGACGACTCAGCGCTATGCGTCTGAAAAGACATGTAGCTGTCGAGAAGCCCAGAGTCCAGACCTCAGCATCACTGAATGTGTTTGGGATTACTTGGATTGTGAGAAGCACAAAATGAAACCAGTTTCTAAGACTGAGCTTTGGAGGTGTCTAAAAGGACCTCTGTAGATTTCTTTATTCCTTTGTTAAACATGTGTTTCTATGCTGAAATGAATAACTTAGTGGCTGTTTCAACTGGAAATTAAATAACTGACACCTTTGCACAGCACGGTAGATCTTCATGAGCCGATCTATAGGGTGGTAGAGAACTCTGTCACGACAAGACAAACAATAGTGAACAGCTTCATTATGTAAATTATCTGTAAATTACATGATCATGTATATCTGTGTAACAGATTGCTCTGGTGTAAAACTACACAAACCTCTAAACTACATACTACTGAACTAGAACAAGGAGAATGGGTCTAAATCTTGGCCTATGGAATAAATTAAAATCTCAAAAGTAAAATCATTGTTTGACACAGCTTTGCTTTCCAGATTTTCACACTATTTCTTTTTTGAGTCAATCAACCATTCAGTTCACTCTGGAAAACAAAATGTGAAATTCTGGGTGCAGCTTCCACAGCAAAAGCTTGATCAAACCAACATTATCCTAATGCTTCTCACAAAATGGCTAAAAGCTTTACAGTTAACTTTAGCAACTCAATTTAGTCGTGACTGTGTTCTGTCTCTACTGAGCCAAACAAATCTTTAGCAGAGAAACATTTCTCAAAGACTGCACAGCACAGCGAACATAACCCCTCATAAAACCTCCACTATATATAGGATGAGAGCCAGTTTGTGTGCAGAGGACACAGAGTACAGTGCGAGGGGTGGAAATGACCCACATGGGTTGCACAATTAGCCATCAGCTGCTACAATTAGCTATCAAAAGAAATGCTGGTGTGGCCTCCTTAGAGCTTTATTTCTGCTTTTCTTCAGAAAGATGTCCTTCCGAATAGTTCGCAGAAGTGAAAGTGGTTTTTCCAGCATGTTCAAACATGTTGGCAAAAGTTGATTAAATGCAGGGTGAATACCCATCAGCCTGAAGCTTCTAAAGCCAACGCCCAGGTTTTCAGCATCTGGCCAAATGGAAAAGGCAGGGTTTGGATGTTTGCCAGTTTAACACAGATCAAGTCTTTATTTATTACTTCTACAGCCGAGGCTCAAAGATTACCGGCCTACAGTAGATTATGAATTGCCCATCTTTTTAGATGCACGTAAACCAATGTCCTGCCTACAATCAATAACCTGACTATAAAATGCAGGGCTGAACCAACATGTGAACTGTGGGCTATCTGATATTTCTAATGCACATGTCGCTATACATGAATATTTATAAAATGGAGAAAGTGGAACCAGATTGATCTTGACTATCCCTTGTAGAGGGAAAATGAATAAAAAGCAGATAGTTTAGTGCAGTAACCCAGTGTCACCTAAACATTCTGCTATTACAGAGCATAACTAATACATTATCTAACATCTCTTTGAAATATCAAGCATCTAAAATCTAATATCTGTTTGATGTTTTAAACAATATTTCGGCCAATAGTGATATGATTCTGATATCATGGTGCATCCCTAATAAAATAAGAACCACTGTGGTTGGTATAATGGAAGATGAAGAAAGTGATAGCTGTGTGAAGATCAAAGTTACTATTGCGAATAGTAATGAAAAATTCTCTACAGAGAACAAACTTTAATATGACATTTTTCTGCAAATTTTAGTCTACAATTTAAATGCTTTTGAATAACACTAAACTTAGCAAGTACCTCATACCACTTAGTGCAATACCTGCTCCCATGTAAATACAACAAATCTGTCTTACATGCTATGTACACATGCAAATAGATATACTTTTATTCCTGCTCTCTCATACTTTAACTTATGTCTATTTCATATTTCTGCCTAAATTATGGCTATTTTTATTTCTGCCTAATTTTGTCTACGTTAATTTTTATTTTTATTTCTGCCTAATATCTCGCTGCTGTCGGAACAAAACAAAACAAGTTTTTCAGTTTTTAGACATAATTAAAATACCTAAGTTCCTATACATTGTGTGTAAATTTCATGACGAATGGACTAACAGAAGTGACCCAAAATAACTTGGAAAAAAGTCTGGTTCCATTGACTTACATTAAAAGTAGAGTATGTTTTTTCCTTCTCCTGTAAAGTTCTCTTTTTGGAGATATGAGGTTTTGTTCCGACAACATCGATATGTATGTTTAGAGGCGATTATATGTCTTGCTACACTGCAATTTTCCTTCGGGATCAATAAAGTTCAATCTATCTATCTGTCTATCTATCATATTGGGGAAAAAAACAAATATAAAACGTGCCATAACTGGGCCACATTTTATATTTTACATTCTTTTCCAATAGAATCATTCAGCAAATGAACATTAATTGTGTATTAAAATGTGCAAAAGTGTGTTCTCTGTAGAAGACGTCTTAACTTATTGTCACTTCAACAACAAAACATGTAATTCCACCAAGGCGCCCAAACTTTTGCATGACTGTACGTCTGAGCTGCTTTTCTGTCACTGTCTGTCAGTAGTTATAAATCTTACATGTGAATTTTCAAATATCACATCACATACTGTGAACTCACTTCGCTTGCTAGCTAGAGATTGAGGTTGAATGTATCAAACCAACTTTTAGGTGGATAAGCCTAAAACACAACATGGCTTTCATCCTGTATGACAATGTGTGTATAATGTTGTTCTGCCATTGAAATTTTAAAAAACAGTTTCTATACTACTTTGCCACAACAGCAAAAGTGCATCTAATACAATCCCCTCATGACAAAATGTGGATATTCTTTGCTTCACAGTGGAGATATAACACTAACTAACTATAGAGGGTTCTGTAATCACAGACTTTGTAAGGGGACTTCAGCATAGCAGTGTGCAGAAAAGGTGATTCTAGATAGGACCTCAGAGAACCTGAGCTTTCAACCCCTCAAGACTTCTGGCCCATTTGATTCAACAAATCCTACAACAACAAGACAACAAGGGGTATAACATACTCGATACAGCAAGCAACAAGAAACTGAACTGGCCACGGGTCACTGTGGAGCCGTGTCTGGCTTCATGATTGCTCCCTTCACTATTCCAGATCATTCCATGGAGTTGGTTAATTACAAATAGAGATGGCAGTAGAGATGGAGAGTAGCCAGCATGAGGCAACAGCATAGACGGAGAGGTACAGAAGCCAATGGTGCAGTCTGCTCCACAAAATCTCACTCATGATTACTAAAAAGCAGAGAGCATTTTTGGGGAGAAAAAAAAAGAAAAAAAAAGAAAAAGAAGAAAAAAGGTGGACTGGACAAGAGAAGTAGTATCACTAAGCTCAACTTACAGAGCTGAAGTCTGCAAAACCCAAGGAAGAGTCTTTAGAGGCTTTACTTGAAGCAGATGGAGCAAACGGATCTTTGCCACTAAATGGGTCCCCGACCCCCTTTTTACTCTGAAACGGGTCGTTAGCGTCAGAGCCAAAGGGCTGGAAGGGATCGCTTGACTTGGCCGAATCCCCTGATCCAGGCAAGTTAGTCGGGGTGCTTTTACCTGAAAGAGTTCAGAAATAAAGATATTCAAAAAGTATAAATATGCTATCTCAGTAATGTTTAATTAAATGGAGCCTATAACAGCTGTTGGATTACTTGAAGTGCAGCATTCGCATAACACAGTAATGTGCAAAAGACATCATCCTTCATGTCATTCCCAGTCAAAACGGACATTAAGTACAAGTTATTCATTATTCAGCATCAGGAAAAAACACAAAAGCCTCCAACACGAAGTATAAAATCTAAATTGACAGTATTTAGTGTGTTTTTTATCACAGCTTTCATTCTTAACATATTCGATACACCTCCAAAGTTCAGTCTTAGAAGTTGGTTGCATTTTCTGCTTCTCACAATCCAATCAATCCCAAACACATTCAGTGATAATGAGGCCTGGACTCTGGGATGCACTGACCAATCCATTGTTCTGAGAACACCAGCAGCTTCTTTTGTTGATCTGCAAATAATGTTCTTTTTTGTCTCCTTTTCTCAGTGAGGTTCTTCTTGAACAGCTACACATCCTTTCAGACCCATAGCGCTGAGTTGTCTTCTCACAGTGGAAAGATGGCTGTGGATGTTTTCAGATTTAAAGCAGCTTGATTTTCTCCTCTCTGTCAAAGATGAAAGCTCGAAGTGCTGTTTATCTGATGGGGACAGTTTTGGTGGTCTACCAGGTCTTGCAGGTGGTTATTTGGTGTCCCGGCTTCTTAGTGGCTTTTAATCATTTTTTTTTAACTCCAGTTCTGAAAACTCCTGTGTTTTTCCACTTATGTTCCTTAAACTTATTAATTTCTTATGCAAATAAATGATCTTATATCTAATCTCCTTAGAAGAACCCCTGAAAAACAAATAACTTGTACTTAATGGCCGTTATGACAACAAAATAATGATGAGAAGTTGTTTTCCCATATTGCTCACATTTCCTTTCTCAACATGTGAGAACCCTACCACACCCTGATCTAGCAACAAGCTTGCTTTTAGTCATGAGTAGAATGTTCTGTTAGAAAGGTAACGTCCTGTCACACTCGCCCTAACTGCAAAACAAAATTTCTGAAACAGAAAAAATTGCCAAAATGATGAACTGCCTGTCTAAGAATCTGCTGATCACCTGTTTGACAGTATATAAGCGTACCAACTGTGACTAACCAACGCAAGCCCTTTTCCCCAGATCAGCCGAAAAACCACAGCTGTTTCAGTTACACTTGTGTGGTGCACCATTGCCACCCAAACTGCCATGGTGAATACCTCCGATACTACAAAAAATAACCCTATCATCCCACGGCTTCAGGCATATGGTGATGGTTAAAGGTTAAAGCTACAGGGGGTGGAGTGGAGGGGATTGCAAGAGCAACCCACACTAGCTGAATACGAGAAACAAAAACGTGGAAAAAAAAAAAATGCTTACGTGTAACACTTTTTTTGTGTGTGTGTGTGCAACGATTGGCATAGTCTCACTCGTGAGAACTTTAAACTGGTTCTTGGTTCCTCTAAAGGTGTTAACCGCAGTGTCAATTGGGCTGTTATTTATACCAGACCAGCAATCAGTTTCTCTCTTTCAGTAAACGGAATAGCAAACCACAATACGGAGCTCCACCCTGACAGGTCAAAGCCAGCAAAAACAAGCACGGCTTATCAATCCCCATTCACAGCTGTAATGCAAACGCTACATATTGAGCACTGCATGCAGATTGGTGCAGTAATATGCAGGGCAGCTTTTTACAGCTATTGCTATTATGCATCTTTTCACGCACAAACCAAAACAGACAGAAGTAACTGACATAAGTAGGAATGCAAAAATGTGTTTGTCCTAAAAAAAAAATAAATAAAAAAATAAAAAAATAAAAAAAACAACACTTGGTCAGTTGTTGATATCATACATATACTGTTTTTCTTGCATTTTATTTTTTCCCCTGAGGTCCACTTATGACATTTATGTTGTTTTATGCATGAACAACAGTCATGAATCATTTTTGCATGACAATTATCTGATCTCTCTTTATCTCACAGTTAAACAGGCTGTTTTTGTTACTGTGTGTTTAAGACTCATACAGTGTATTCAGACACTTTTCTTTTTGTTATTTAATATACTTCCAGTGCATTTATCCACTTCTAATTTACACACATAATGTCTTTTGACTTTGCACTTGTATGGAACACAGTATGCAATCACAAGCATAAAGAAAAACATTTAAAAAACTCATCATTTAAAAAAATGATAGAGAAAAAGGTATATATATATATATATATATATATATATATATATATATATATATATATATATATATATATATATATATATATACATACATACATACATACATACACACACACACATGTATACACACACATGTATACATACACACACACACACACTCACACACTCACACACTCACACACATTGCTCCTGGTGTCATTAGAAAAGATGTTGCCACTGGTCAGGAACATGTCAAGCAGCAATCATGGTGAAGTTTATGGAGCCTTGAGGAGGTGAAGTTCTGTAGGACAACACTGTAAACAGCACTCGAATGGAAAAAGCTTCAAAGCCACAGCAAAGACCATAAAACACCCCTGTCAGCACAATCAGGGATGAATTTGGAAAACTAAAACCATTGCTTATTGTCCCCAGACAGGGGCGCCATGCATGATTTCTCCCTAACTAATAATAAGGAAGGTAAGAGAGAAGCCAGCAATTACTTGAAGAGTTGCAGGATGACCTGAAAGCAGCAGGAACAAGTTACACCAAGACCAATAAGCAAAGAACTGCAACTGCAAAACTCCACTGCTAAAAAAGATGCACAGAAATGTGAACTCTGCTAAATTTGTTTAAAGTTTGCACATGAGCATTTACACAAATCAGATGAAACAAAAATAGAACTCTTCGGCAATAATTAAGTTTGTCACGTGTGGAGAAAAAGGGTTGCGTGTACGATCCAAAGCACACCACAAACACACAGTATAGTACGAAGGTGGGAGTATCGTGATATGGGGCTGCTTCACTGCCAACAGTACTGGGCCGTTATGCGTCACTGAGGTTTCAGTAAGACAATGACCTCAAACATGCAGCCAAAATAACTCTGGTTTCTAAAAACGTGAAGGTGCTTGCACTGCCTTGCCAATATCTTGGCTTGAATCCCTTTGAACATTTAAGAAATATTTTGGAATTGAGATCAAACAGCGAGACCTCTGTAACCTCAGGGAGCTGAAGATGGTTTGCCAAGAGGAACAGGCCAAAACTGGTCAACGATGCTGCAAAAGCTAATTACTTTTTACCATAGTTACCTCAAAGCAGTTGGCAGGAAGAGCTTTGCAATATACTAATATTAATTTGTAATGCCTGAATACTTTTTACTTTTCTTTTTTTTAAAAAATATATTCGTTTATGTTTATGAATACATACTTTTTTGGTAATATTTATAAGTATGAAGTCAAAAAAATGTGTGTAAATTTGAATCGGATACATGCATTGTATATTAAATAACAAAAACTACAGTGTCTGAATACTTCGCTAAACATGCAAATGACCTCAGTTTTGATTGGCTGGTCTGCATTGTATCTCATTTAAAAAGTACATTCCTTGTAACTTCAACGTGAATGGGTGGAGCCAAGCTGCTGTAGTCCAAAAAGGTGGGTCCATGTAAATATGGTGGTTTTTGTCACATAACAAAAACAATGAATTCAACATGAGTTTAGTTTCCATTCACAGCCTGTATGGACAGTACATTTTGAAAAGTTTTTACATGCTACATTGAACTCGTTTATTTAATACAAAGTGAGGAAAAATTGCTTGTCCATGCAATAAAAAAAGAGAAGTGTCAACAGTATGTTCAGAAGTTTACGAGAAAGCAGCTGTGGGGTACACTATGTGAAAATATCTGTGTGAGTTTGTGGCAGAGAAGTCACCCTGTTCACCAAAGTGTGTGAGTAAAAACACACACACACAGAGGAAGTGGGGAAGGGTGTGGAGATCAGCACACGATGCTGGCAGTGCAGGCTAACCGCAGATGATTGAAGCAATGGAGACGTTGTCATGCCCCCCTTAATATACCAACTAAACCTCTTCTTCTAACCTCGTATTAAAACACCTCTTAGAACACCGCAACAATTTTCTCCAGCTTCTAGGAAAAAAAAAAACATAGTCTTAACAATTCGAGTGAGCTGCACTGATTAAACTTGCATATTTAAACAATGCAGAACTTGCACAATTAAACAATGCACAGTAAAGATGGAACAATTTGTTCAATTAAGAATTATTCATTGTAAGTTACCAGCCAGCCATCATTAGAAGAGTAAGACTCACAAACTGGACAACTACACAAAGTTAAGATAAAAAAAATGCAAATATAATCTGTTATAAATCTACATTTCCTGTTTTCCTCGCCTGACACAACTGTGGTCAATCAAGACTGTTTGTTGACCTTTCATGTGTGACCCTGATGTGCATACTTAAAGCGTGAGATGGTGTAGGCAGTCAAATGGAAAAAAGAAAAAAAAAAAAATATTCAAACGTACAACAGTGTCTTTCCCTGTGTGAAAGCAGTTTTAGAGAAGACTTTCAAGATGTTCTGGGTATTCTAAAATCAGCATGGTTTGACTTTTGACCTTGTGTCGTCACTCATTCTAAAACCTACCGCTGGGAGGCTTGGGCCGAGGCGGGATGGTCTTCTTGGGCGGGAGAGCTGGAGTGTCCTGCTTTCGACTGAAGGGGTCATCTACGAAGCCCTGCTGTTTGAACCATAGAAAAATAGGAGGTGGTGAACCGCACAACTAGCCAGAGATTCACAGAGGCCAACAATTCACAAAGTTTATAAAGTGCAAATTAAGGATGGACGATATGACAATATTTAGCATTATGAAACAATGTGTTTTGGGGTATATAGTGTATATCATCAGTACTTATTAAATACTGATCAGCTGTATGTTTCATTACAAAAAGAGCATCATTTCTCCAGCTTAACTGGATTTTGTGCAGTGCAGTTTGTGAAATACTGAAAAAAAGTTTTTTTTACTGTATTTTAAATGTGGCACTGCTATTTCTTTTGTCAGTTCTAACTTATAGTCAGATCACGTCAGAGGAAATTAATATTGTGACATATTGTGCATCGTGAAAATCTCTTGAAGTGCTGCAATATTATATTTTTTTCAAATCACCCACTGCTAGTGCAAATTCAAGTAAGTGAAGAAGCATTAGAGCATCACTCAAATGCTCAGCAGTTTACAGAAATGCAAACAGTGATGTGTGATAATCAGTACTACATCATCATGAGCACATACAGTACAGGGCAAAAGTGAGAAACCACCCTTTATTTATTTAATATCCAGTCAAGACGGCCATTAAGTACAAGTTACTCATCTTTCAGTGAAATTTATTTAACAGGAAGTTTCACATAAGTCCCAAAACTACACATAACAATTATTTTTCAGCATTTAGTGTGTCCACTCTTTACTTTTATTACAGCTTGTACTGTTTTCAGGAGACTCACTTTCAGTTCTTCAAAGAAATCTGCTGGGATATCTTCGAAGGTGTGGAAAGTTCAGTCTTAGAAGATGGTTGCAGTTCCTGCTTCTCACAATCCAGTTCTTACGAGCAGAGCTGAGCAACTGATCGAATTTTATTTTCGATTACAATTTTGGCTTCCAATGATTACGAAAACAAGATAATCAAGATAAAATCTTTTTTGTGTCACACTGATGCTCTCATTTTCTTTTGTGTTATAAATATCCAGCTCACCCCTTTCCTTCACAGTGGTGCGCTTCGCCCCTCCCTAAAAGCCCAAATTCACCTAATTTATTTTGGTCTAATTTATTTTTATTTATTATTTTTTATGTATGTTTAGTAGTTCTCAGTAGGCTGTGGAAGTGCACTGCAACATAGTTCCATCCTATTTATTTCAATCTTGTTTATTTTTACGTATAATTTTTTTCCATGTATATAGACTTACATATTATATATCATTTATTCATTTAACTTTTTATTATTTGTTTTTCAGGTGAATTATATTTAAAGTTCAAGGAAATCCACTGTTAAAAAGATGTTTTTTTTTTTTTTAATTTTTAAAAGTTCATTAAATGAATGATGTTTCCAAAGTCAATGAGTAATCATGTTAAATAGCTGTGATGTCAATACTGACCAAAATAATCATGATTATGATCTTTGCCATTATCGAGCAGCCCTAGTTAGGAGTCCCATTTTCTCTGTAGATTTACAGAGAAAATGTTACCCCCTTTTACTTATTTTTCTTGGACCTTCCTCTTCCTTCTGCAAGAGGTTTATCTGATATCTAATCTCCTGATATCTCCAGAAAATTTAATAACTTGTACCTAATGGTTATTGTCACTTGAAATTAAATAAATGAAAGATATAAATGAAAAGTCTCTGACTTTTGCACAGTACTGTAACTGCTTAAAGTGCTGTGATCTTAGGATTTGAAAGACATTTAAGTCACGTTCAGGGTGTTCCCTTGTTCTTCAAACAGGTTTAGCTGGTAGCTCTGCAAGGATGACAAAATCCATACTTTTGCACCAAATGTAGTTCTTGCTCATATTTATTCTCACATGAAAAAAAAAAAACAAGAAAATATCATCTATAATATAGACGATCAGAATCAAAACTTTCAAGTCGCTGCATCCAGAGAGGTATGAACACCAGCCCGGTATGATGTTGGCCTCATACCTTAGACATCTGGCTGAAGTCAGCAAATCCACTGTTGCTGCCAAATGAGCTGCTTCCAAAGGGGTCCAGAGTGCCGAAGGGATCTACAAGCAGAGATTAAGGTAACAATAACTTTATAACTTTCTAGACAGCAAAAAAAAAAAAGAAATCTGGTAATTCTGTGCATTACATTTTGCATTATTTATTTATTTTTTTTACATGTAATTGTGCACGTCATACAATTTGAGACATTCACAAAACACACTGAAACACTATAGCTACATTAAGCTATGTATGTTAAAATACTGAACTGATGTGTTCGTGATATCAGCTGAACAGCTCATTACTTGCTACTTATTTCACTTGAAATAGACTTGAAAGAAACAAATAAACCTCAAGGTCTCGTGGTTTAAAACTATGTTTTTAAATGCAAATGTGACAGCAACCGGTCATGGAAACTCAGTGCATCACTAGTGAGAAAAAAATGCAGCATCTTCAAGTGATCTTCAAAGACACTGAAGTTATCTTCAGAGTTGTTTCTTTCTTTTTTTTTTCCTAACCACTACATGTAGAAAAAAAAAACAGACAAACACTTCCTGGCACCGTAGTAGAATTAAAAAAAAATAATAAAAAAAAACATCTGCAACAGAATCTGTTTACTATAACAGCAGATGAACGTCCCATCCTTTCAGCTGGCAGAGGGCTCAAGAGAGGATGGTCGGGACGCTGAGCATGGGAACTGTCTTAACAGCTTCTTCTCACTTCTGCTCTCGAAATACTCTCGTCACCTTCTCTGAGCCCTGCGCTAGGCCAGAAATCACTCTGGGGCACAATGTGTGAAAACAGCCCCTGTCTGCATTGTGCAACTCTTACCACAGTCCTCTCTCAAGACACATCTTAGTGAACAGAGAGATAAACAGACACTGACCTTTTACAGTGACCTAGGGTGTAAGGGGGCACTAGACCAGCATAAGCTGTATTCAGAGAGTGAGGAAATGTGTTGTCTGAGTGTGGAAGACGTCAAGGGCAGGTACTAAGCTTGAGATGACTCAGCAAGAAAGGAAAGAGTACCTGAGCCTTTCGGTTTGGGACTGGTTGAAGCGAAAGGATCGTTGCTTGAGAAGTGATGAGACTGCAAAAAGAACAGATAAGAAACGGTTAAATTAACAAGCTCGGTGAAATATTATTCTTTTATATATATATATATATTGAAATTGCAATTTTAAAGAGCGCAACTTTCACATTGCATAACCAGCAATTTTATTTATAGTCTACAAGTTTTAAACAAAGAATTTACCCAATGACAAAGAGCTTGTAAATTAATTAGACCAATCAGAACCAACCAGAGATATTATAAAGGCGGAGGAGACAATTCACTGGCTGAAAAATGAATGGGATATCTTGTAATGCTCAGCATAGGGGGAAAGTCCCGCCCCTCATTGAAAAGAGCCAACTGTCTTACTGGCAAAGCCACAAGTGGTTAAAGCCCATCCTCGTTGTGCAGATAAGAACATGCCCAGTAGCCAGAACAAGCTAAAGTAACGTGGCAGAGTTTGAAATATTAACGTGACCTTCAGTTTTGTGTTTATATGTCTCTCTCTATTCAAAGACAGAGATGTCTGGTCTTTTGTGACTGAAAATATATTATATGGGCAAAAGTATGTGGAACTAACTATTGACTTCAGGTATCGCAGCCACACCTACTGCAAACAGGTGTATAAAATAAAGCACGTAGTAAAACAATCTCCTAGACAAACACAGGCAGTGGAATGAGTTGTGTTAAAGAGCTCAGTGACTTCAACCTTAGCACTGTCATAGGATGTCATTTTTTTTCCCACAAGTCAACTTGTGAAATGTCTGCCCTGATAGATCTGCCCCGGTCAACTGTAAGTGCTATTATTGTGAAATGGAAGTGTGTAGGAGCAACAACAGCTCAGCCACAAAGCAGGAGACCACACAAATTCACTGAGTGGAGCTACAAAGTGCTCTGTTGCATCACTCACTACAGTTCCAAACTGCTCTGGAAACAACACCAGCACATGAACTGTGTGTCAGGAGCTTCATTAAAAGGGTTTCCGTGGTCAAGCAGCTGCACACAAGCCTAAGAATCACTACCCCGATGCCAATTGCGCAGTGCCAATCTGTTATAGCTGTAAAGGGGAGCCAACTCCATATTAATGCTTATGGTTTTAGAATGGGTGTCCAACCAGCTTGTATAGGTTTGACGGTCAGGTGTCCAGCTACTTTTGGCCTGCCTGGGGACACTGCCAAGATGGCCACCGAGTGGACAGACTAAGGGCTCTATACATGTTTGTATATACAGTGGTGTGCAAAAGTTTGGGCACCCTTGGTCAAAATTCCTATTTCTGTGAATAATTAAGTGAGTAGAAGATGAACTGATCTCTAAAAGGCATAAAGTTAAAGATGAAACATTCTTTTCAACATTTTCTGCAAGCTTAGTATAATATTTTTCTTCTGGACAATTTCAGAGACAAAAGGTTAAAGGAACACCATGCTAAAGAGATTCGAGCTCTCAAATAACTTTTACCAAGGCGTCAGACATTAATTAGCTTGTTAGGGTTTTGGTTTGTTCACAATCAACATTAGGAAAGACCGGATGATGCACATTTCAAAGCTTTATACATGCTCTGACTCCTCAAGCCCAACAATCAGCAGCCACAGGCTCCTCTAAGCAGCTGCCTAGCATTCTGAAAATTACAATTATCGATGCCCACAAAGCAGAAGAAGGCTGTAAGAAGATAGTAAAGTGTTTTCAGGCAGCTGTTTCCTCGGTTCGTAATGTAATTAAGAAATGGACCAGAACGGTAGAGGTCAAGTTGTGGTCAAGAAAACTTTGAGAGAATTGTTTGTAGGACTGCTATAAAGGCAAATCAAAATTTGACTGCAAAAAAAATATTCAGCAAGATCTAGCAAAATCTGGAGAAACAAGCATCACACCTCTGTAAAAAAGCTGAAGATGAAAAGAGGATGGCTTCTACAACAGGACAATGATCCTAAACACACCTCAAAGTTCACAATGGACTAACCGAAGAGGTGCAAGCTGAAGGTATTGCCGTGGCCCTCAGAGTCCCCTCACCTAAAAACATCATCAAAAATCTGGGCATAGACCTCAAAAGGGCAGCATAAGCAAGATGGCCCAAGAATCTCACAGAACTAGAAGACTTAAAGAACATTTCAGCTGGCTACAAAAAGCGTTTACAAGCTTTGATACTTGCTAAAGGGGGTGCTACTAAGTTCTGACAATTCAGAGAGCCCAAACGTTTGATTCGAGCCCTTTCCCTTTCCCTTCACAACCACATGATGTAAGCATGATAACACAACCACAACTAACTGGCCATCTGACACTGACCTACATTCAGCTCTTCAAAAAACTTGGCCTAAATGTTTTCCCCTAATCGTTCAGCTACTCTATGTAGCATTTATTCAGAAAGAAAGATCAACTTCATTTCTGATAGCTCCTTTACCTTTGCTGGGAGAGTAGCACTTTTGCTGAACGGATCAGAGCTGGTGAAGGGATCGGCCTTGGTCGGCCGCTTAAAGAAGTCTTCTGAAGTGGTCTTGAATGGGTCTGTCTCTTTAAAAGGATCTCCCCCAAACGGATCTGTAAGAGGACAGTGTCTTGAGTTTGTGAGCAGATACAACATCATCCTTCATATCTTCCTCACAAGTTCTTATTCCAGACCCTTTTTCTCACCGCACTACTTAAGAATTCCTACACTCAACATATGGGGTGTACACTTCTGACCAGAGATTTGATTACGATTATTATCAATCATTAAATTATTTCACAACAATTGAAATTTTACCATGTTTCACTTAGACTTGATTATTTTGGTACAATTCTGAAATCTTTCTGAATATTCACTGAATACAGTAATGTAAATGGAGAAACTGTGTATGCAGTAATGCTACATAAACAATAAAAACAATACATCAAGCTTTTTTGGGGCCTTTATACTTGAAAAAACAGCCTGGCCATTTAAGCCAGTAAATAAGACTTAAGTGTGACAAAACATGAACAAATTAGCAAATACTGATTTGGTCATAATAACATAAGTTGTGAGTAAGAACTGCATTCTTATCAATTTTGTACATTACAAACATCAAATTTATGGTAAATGAATATCAGCCCTAAATATTGTTTATCGGTATCCTTGATTACTAATAATCAATATCGGTAGAGGCCCTAAAAAAAAACATATCGTTTGACCTCTACAACACAACCTTACACAGCTTTTTTACACTCACAGATAGTAAACAACTCTCTTTCTCAATCCACTCACCCATTTATTATTACACAACATCACTCCCATGCTAAACTTTCAAAATGACCCCAATTTACACTTTCAGAATGACCCCAATTTAGTATGAGAGTTGAAGAACTGAAAGTTACATATTAGAAAGAGAGAAGTGTGCCAGTGTAACTGAACGTGGTGATGCAATCCATGCCAATCTTAGAGCACAACACTCAAGCGTTTCCTTAAAGAAATGGTTCAGCGAAAATCAAATGTACACAATTTTCCATTTAGCGCAGTTCTAATCGGTCAGTCCAGATACGCTCAGCGCCCAAATTTTGTTTCTTTTGTTTTTAACCTAGCGGTACAAAGAGCTAATGTTGCTAACAAACACTAGAAGTCAATCGCAACCCAAACGTTTTCCGCAAAAATATCCCCAAAAACATCTTTCAACTCACTGAAACTACATACAGCTCTTTGTGTAGGATGCAGTACGAGTTAAACTTGTACAAAACTTCACTGTGTAGCTAGATACTGTGGACACAGATGACAACCATGACGCAGGCATACGGACGCTAGAGATTACATTGCAATTTCCATTGTTCTTTTATAACTGTGGATCTTGAATTTTGAAACTGTTTATAAACAGAAACATCAGAAACTGTGTATGTTTGCGTTAAGAGACAGTAACGTTTTGCTCGTTTTGTTCTAAACCACAAGTCTGTGCGACCTTAATGTCCATCTAGGTGTGGTTTGAGCGAAGTTTTTGGAGAGGATGTATTTCCGAAAAAGTTTTGGCTGACTACTGACTTTAAATGTAAGGTTCAGAGCTCCCACACTAAATTAAACAAGAAAAATTTGGACGCCAAACATGGCTTGAATCATCGACTACATCTGGAGTAAGCGGGAAATTGTGTACTTGATTTCTCACCGAACCACTCCTTAAAATTTAGACATCAAGACAAAGATGTACACAAAGGCGCATTTTAACAGTACTGTTCCTACAACGCATTTGGACAAACTGGATACCTGTAGCTGTGGGCGGCTGCTTGGCAAAAGGATCATTCTGGAAAGGATCACCTACAGGGAAGTTATAAATAAAATAGAGAGAGAATTCAGTAGCTATCGAAAGAGAGACTTCAGAGCCACATAACTAAGTACAGAGATACAAAGGCCCAATCCCATTTCACCCCTTGCCCCTACCACTTAGCCCTCAGCCCTCTGTTTTGCGCAATCTCGTCAAGGGTTAGGGTGTCCCAATTTTTGTTGAGATAGAGGGGTAGGGGCGAAGTGTTAGGGGCTACATGGCCCTCCAAACAGAGGTTTTTCAGAGGCACACTCAAAACGGAGTGTTATCAGAAAAAAGAAAAACCGGCAAGATGGTGGCGCGAGCAACCAAACAAACCCACAAATGTGAGAATTTTCTCCATTACAAAATTACGATAACCATTGTATTATCTTAGTTTAATGTCGTTTCAATGTATTATGGACATTTTCTTCATAACAAGCATAAAAAATCACTAATAGCATGCTAATGTTTCGGCAGCTAGCTAACTTTCCCAATCCACCTTAAATAGTCTGGCAGTATTGACACCTAAAACGCCAGAATGTAACCGCTGCACCATTTAAGGTGGAACAGGGAAATTCGAACAAGAAGCTAGTAAATAGCTGACTTCAGCTTTGTACCACCAAAGAATTAGCGGTGAGCGATAACAAATAATTGTTTTATGCCCTAAATGTAACCAAAGCCCAGCAGTGAGGAGCTGAACTTTTCCCTTCTCTGCTATCACTGAAGACGGGCCGAGACGCCTACAGAGCAGCGCTAGTAGCTGTTAATGAAGCAATGTTTTTTTTTTTATTTATTTGAGGGTCCCATTTCGTAGGGCAAGATTTCAACCACTACCCCTTGTAACTCAGTTCCAAGGGATTAGGGTGACACTCGAAAACAAGGGGTAGGGGTAAACAGAAGAAATGGGATTGGGCCAAACACTTCTGCACTAAAACGACTTCCATTCAGACAGCGTGTTGGTCAGTGAAGGCTGGGGGTTATATGATCAAACATGCAAAGAAGCAGAGAAGCGATGAGGGGGAGATGAGAGAAACAGATAACTTCAACAGAACCTTTGAAAGGGTCAGATTTGAAGGGGTCTTCAGACTGGAAGGGGTCTGTGTGCATCTCTTGAGAGTTGCTGTTGAACACATTGGTCTTCACTTTGAAGGGGTCCTCCTGAAGGCAAAAGAACATGCATTTGCACTCATTGAGGCGGCCCTTTTTATAACTGTCCTGGACCAGCTTTGCTCTTGGCTGTACAGTATATTTAAACCTGCACTATGATTTTTTTCCATTAAACTGAAAGAAATGCAAAACAGCCAAATCAAAACTGAGCAATTTGTATATAAACCTACGTCAATACTGCTTTCTAACACTAGCCTTGCAGGCCTGGCAAAAACAGGCAAGGCAAGGCAGGTCTATATATATATATATAGCACCTTTCATACGCTGCTGTCATTCGAAGTGCTTTAGAAATGAGAAAATAATGAATCCGAAAATTCAGCTGTTTAAAAAAAAAAGTAAACATGAACAGAAAAACAGAATTGAAAATAACATTAAAAACATAATTAAAACAGTTCTGAAACAATAAATTTAAATGAGAAAATCATTCAATTAAAACTCAAATTAGAAATTAAATTAGGATAGTTAAATAACCAAATTAAAAATTAAAAGTTAGATTAGAACTGAAAAAAGTCCCGTTGCAGAGGAAAAGGGGCTAGACATGCTAACAGTGTTTAAAACTGTGCTGAAAGCTGGTAAAATAGGAACGTTGTTTCACATCTAACCTCACTGAAGGCTGACGCTGGCTTCTTATTGGGCAGCTTTTTGTTCAAACTTTCCATTCCACCTTAAATGCAGCAGTTACCTTCAGGCACCTATACAGGTGCCTCAAAGTAACTGCAGCACCATTTAAGGTGGAACAGGAATTCTGAATAAGAAGAAGCCAGCTTCAGCTTAGTCAAATTTCTCAAGTCATTTGTCTCATACATGCATCCGGAACACTCATGATAAACTGGTGCACTGCCCACTACTTTTATAAAAACATCCATTTTTAGTTCGAGATAAGGGGATGAAGTGTAACCCACTGCTCAGAAACGAAACCATAGAAAAGGCCCAGGGTCTCACCATGGCCCCGAAGCCTCCGTTCTCCTTCTCTGGGAAGCCCTCGCTCATGTCAGCCAGGTTGGTCATGCTGCCCCCGTGTGTGCCGTTCAGAGCGCTGCTATACTGCTCGATGCTTTTGCTCATTTCGTGCTGATTGTCCTGGATCTGGGACAGCTTGCTGCGAGCCTTCAATACAGAACAGCGTGTAATGTAATAAACAACTTGCATTCATTATTTTCTTTTGCATTATTTTCACTTTTCCAAGGCTTAAAGAGGAATTCAACCTATCATTTTCAAAAAAAAATATCTGAATAATTACATCGCTAAACATGTAAATATTATTAAATTCGGAGTAGTTTAGTTCTAGAGGAACTTACCAAGAATTGTTCAAGGTGGTGGCAATAAAACCAGACACATCTGAAGCGTTTAACGTCAGCTTTCTCACAGAAAGTTATGAATACACTGCCTGATGCCTGTGACATTGACTTATAATAGTTTTTAGAAAGGTATTAGGTGTAAATCATATGTTTTTAAATATACGCATGGCGAAGAGGTGCATTCAGGACACTCTAAGGCAAAGTGGTCCTCAAAGAAAGCTTTTTCAGATGTTTCCACTATTTTACCTTAATCAAAATTACATATAAAAACTCAAAAGACACATGTAGGTGGATTTGGAGAGTAAATAAAATGGTATTTGTGCTTTACCACTGCTGTAAATAAGTCTAAGTCAGCAAGTTTCTCTACAATTAACCATTTCACATCAAACCACTCTGACTTTGTTTACATCTAAATGAAAACGATGGAATTCCCCTCTACTGATCTGTGAAAACAGAATGTGGCAGACAGGTAGAGGTTTTGTTGTAATATCCTGTTTGTAACAGGTTTTTTTTTTTAAGTCTTCTTTATTTATCTCTTTCTGGCAACCTATTTTGTACCATTTTGCATGGTTTGTTATCATTCGGTTAACTGTTCTACTGTTATTGGCCTTTCACATGATTAACAGCCAAAATCATTGTCTGATTACTTACAACTTACTAATACAATTAATAGTGACAGCTCTACAGTCTTACACCATCGGAATGCAGAGCAGTTCACATGGAAAGTTGTAAGCCAACGTATTTGATTATGGTGACTCAATATCACAGCATTACTCCACCCTTAAATACCAGTGAAGCCTGCATACTGTGGAACCTACACTGTATATGAACCTAAACATGCAGAGTATTAATGTATCACCCTCTAGTGGACTCAAGTGCAACATGCAATGTTAGACTCTTAACCTTCCTCTATTATGCATATGATGATATGGGCTGTGGTTATGGCTCTCTTTGATAACAAATGTGCTGTTTTTTGATGTTTAACAACTAAAAGCCACTCCATTATTCCTAAAATGACTTCTTTTTTTCAGTTTCATTGCATGTGACCATTTGCTCTTGTCAATTCCCTGTAGCTGCTGCAAGATCTCAGAGAAACTTTTCCTCCTTCATAAGCATTTTTTTTAATCTGGTGTTTATAAACAAGGACAGTGCAAACAAGGCAATGAAATTCAAAACCTCAGTTTTGGTCCTTGGACATATTTGAGTTTGGAGGGGAGAGGAAATCTGGAAAATGTTACTCGGCAAAAAAAGTACCTTAAAAATGGCAGTTAAGGGCCAAACCAGCACAACCTGTAGTAAAATGGTACCTGGTTAATCTCGTCCTGGGTGGCCTTGAGTGACTTAATGATGGTCTCCAGCTGGATCTTGCCGGCCTGGAGGCTCTGCTCCAGCTGGCTCTCCTCCTGCTGTAGTCGGCTCAGGTCTGCTTTGGCCCGGCTCAGCTCCTCCTCCTGGTTCAACAGGTCCGACTCTTGCGAATGGATCTGAGTCTGCAGGGAGGAGATCTGAACACACAAAAACACATGCAAAAAAAAAGAAAATTAAAAAAAAAAATGCTCAACAATGATGTTTTTTCTGGTTTTGACCACAGGCTGCAAATTCCTCAAATTCCTTAAATTGTCCTGAAAAACACAAAAAAAAATATAGACATCAACTGAACAAGAAAAAAATAACCACCAAGTGAAGTGTGGGTGATGCAGGTGTTCAAAAGGTCTTAAAGGTGATGTTGAACAAAGCCATGGTGTCTTCGCCTCCAAGTCTGATATTAAAATAACACCAGCATACTTTCTGGCCAGTGAACACTTAAACTAGATTCATGAAATGCATGATCAGCATTTCCCATTCTGATGAATTAATCTGCAAAAACAATTTAGCCACCTAAGCTATGATGACATGTTGAATAAGGTCTTGATTTAATGTAAGTTAGTAAGCGGTAAGTAAAATTTATTTACAGAGCACCAGTGATGCATCGATTCAAAAATGTTTGACAGAAACCCAAACCGAAACTCAATCAGTGGGAAACCAAAAGAAAGGGTTCATTAATATATACTTTGCCGTTTTATTTATGCATTTGAATTAATGTAATAATGTGGACGCTAATAACTAAAGAATTTAATTTTAACCAGCTTGTAAAATTATGAGAATATAACACTTCATAGTTTCCCAAAGGCAACTAAAGCTGAATTCCAGAAAACTTCACTTTAAAGAACACCTTGTTTTTTAATATGTAAAGCGAGTGGACAGGACTTTGGAGCTCAAAATCCCAAGCACACATCTGGACTGATCAGCAAAGGTGCAACCCACTATTTTTCATGTTCATCTCATTTTGTATAATAATAGAGAAAAGAGATTAAAAAATGAATTAATTAACAAGAAAATGTGCATCTTGTTTTCCCATCAGCTTAATTTTGTGTACGGGACGCAGGGTATGAACTCACCATTTGGGATTCCTCTTGGCATTTCTGACGCACTTCATTGAGCATATCTTCCAGCTTGGCCTTCTGCTGGTCCATCTCATCCAGCCGGTCTTGAGCATCTTGTTTCTGGGCCTCAAGCTCCTGCAGACTGCACGTTTCTCGGTCCAGATCATTCTGCATCTCCTAGATATCATAAACCAGCAACATAGGGCTAGTGGTAATTTACTGGAGCCCATTTAGATATGTTTTTATGTACTGTATATGATGAAAAGCAAAAGTTCTTTGCTATTTTATGTTGAGAAATGTTATTCCTGAATTGTTGCACTATTTGATCATGCAGTCTTTCACAGAGTGATGAACCCCTCCTCATCCTTACTTCTGAAAGACTCAGCCTCTCTGGGATGTTCTTTTTATACCCAATCATGTTACTGACCTGTGGTCAATCAAGCCCCAGGTGTTTTTTTAGCATTACACAACTTTACCAGTCTTTTGGTACCTCCGTCTCAACTTTTTGGGAACGTGTTGCTGGCATCAAATTCAAAATGGGCAAATATTTTTCAAAAAACAATAGAATTTCTCAGTTTCAACATTTGATTTGTTGTCTTTGAAGCATTTTCAATGTAATACAGGGTTTAAATCAATGCATTTTGTTTTGGAAAATCCCAGCTTTTTTGGAAATGGGGTTGTAATTACTTGAATTACCTGATGTACACCATTAGCACGATACACACAACACAGTCTATATGTTGGACAGTGACTTTGGCATCACTGGGAATCAATTTAGTGTCTTTCTTAGCCAACTGGTTGGCCTAGTCTGTATATAAAATCTTTAAAATCTAATATATGAGGTGCAGAAGAAAAAAATAATAAAAACAGAGCCCTGTCCAATTACTTATGGACTCCACTGTACTGTTAAGGACTTATTTTCCATACATCTTTAGTCTAGTCCCGGAACCAATGTAACTTCATTGGAGAATCCTGACTGACTATATAAGTCAGTCCAGTCTTGCTGATTATGTGTACAAATAAAAAAGCCAGACGTTCTGAGGCCCCTTTACCTGGACTTCAGTAGTTTTGTGTCTGATGGCCTCCTCTGCTTCTCTAATGTCTTGTTCCAGCGTGTATTTCTCCCTGATAACCACAAACAGACATGACAGCACAGACAGACAGAAAGCAGGAGAGAGTCCTTATCAGCCAGTGCAGAGAAAGTGCAGATCCAATCGTCCAAACGTGCCTCCTCCACACAAACACCATCACAGAAACTAAAACCAAAAGAAAAAAGCTGAAAGAGAGTTTTACCTGAGCATGTCCCAGTGAGTAAAAGCAAGTGTGCTGTGGCAGCATGAAGAGTAAGTGATGAGAACAAAAGATTTCATAAAATACACACGTTAAAGGAGGCGGGCAGAGGAGGTGAAGATGAGGCTACGTTCGGCAGTGAGAGGGACACACTCAGCCACCACCAGGAGCAGGAGATCTGCTTTACCTTTCCTTTTGCCTTTCATGTGTGCATTTTAGCAGCAGCTTTCTTTTCTGTCCAAACACATCTACAAAGCAACCAGTTTCAAAAGGGACACGCTCACTGTGGGCTTGAGGAGGATGCTAAACAAAAAAACTGGAAACACTTGAGATGGCAGGAGGAGGCATGATATTTTTTTTTTTACCATGAAGACAGACAAACTTAATGTTCACAGACAAAAGACAGACATAAACAAAAACACTTAAGCTGGCAGTATAATTCAAACACTGAGCAGCTAAAGAAAATGAAACCAAACAATGTTGTGAGTCTACTTAAAAATATATCACTGTATGTCTCAGTATTACAAAAAAAGGCCCACTTCATACAGTGGACCAGTCCTAGTCAGGGGGAGGTCTCGGAACAAATGATGCAGTGATTTGGACCAACTGCAGTCAGGGGGAGGTCTCAGAACAAATGAGGCGATGATTACGAGTTCTGTATAGTAAACAGCACCCGCTGCGCCGTATGAACTCAAACTATTGCGCCATTTTGGCCAAAAAGTCCTTGTTTTTGCTTCGAAATGTCATTTCCGTGTGAAGTATATTGCCGGCTTTAATGTGAAGCATTCTAAAACATCTTAAGGTACAGTAGTAGGGTCAGCTGGTATGTTTGGTATGTTTCATGCTTTGTATTAACATCTAGAAAAACTTAGGTACATATGATATATATTTAAAAAAGCTCCATATGATAGATATGGCCAGGCTACTAATCATGTCCTATTATGAGGTGGTAATCTGCCACACTTAACACTAATATTACACTCAAAATAAGCAAGTGGACAGAACCAAATTAGGGATTGGCATTTCAGTCAAATCTGACATGAATGTTTCAGGCATTATTAAAAACTATTCGAACCACTCAAAAAAGGAATATATTGTTTCAATAGAATATTAAATACAAATTATTTAATTTTTTTAGCAAGACGTTTTAAATTAAGTTTGTCCTCTTTGGGTCTCTATCAGTTCTCTTTTCCATCAGCTCTGAAGCATCATCAGTGGGTTACAGTCATGCGGATGTTTGGGCGCCCCTGGCCGAACGGCATGTGTTGTTGATTTTCTAAGGCTGGGCGTACACTACACAAATCTTAACATGCTTCTTGTCCTTTTGTCGTGTGTGAGCTCACACTAGACGACAGGGCAAAGAGAGCGCACAACACACAACGAGTTTCGGCTATGAAGAAGAACTCAAACTCCCAGATCTGCTCTGATCACATGACACAAACAAAGCTAAACGTACTGGACCTGTTTGAGCTTTTATGAGCAGCGAAAGCGCAAAGTGGGGATTAATATGGGGTTGAGAAGTGCTGATACAGTGAGAGCTGGAGAAATGTTTCACTACAAACTGGCAGCTGAGCTGAAATTGTAAAGAGAGTGTTTTGACGTCTGGATCCAACATTATAAACATGATATCGGCTCTTATCTGCCTGTGTTTTACATGCAGATCCTCTGTATCTGCCTCTGTTAAGGCGGTGTGTATGCATGTCTCTTCGCCTTTTACTCCGCTCTTCTAGCTCTCTGACTGGCTGTTGTTTGAATCACTTGTTAAGTAAACCTCTGACCATCTCATATTACAGGACTCGTGAATGTTCTGAGTCATAAATATCAAACGTTTAATAATATCGGAGGCTAAAAATTCACTCGTTTCTCCTCTCACACTACCAGATCATCCGCATCGTCAGTTGCTTCCAATTGAGCTCGCAACCTGGAAAATTGCTTCAGATTGTGAAAATTTGTTGCAATGGGCAACCTGGGCTTAAAATCAGGCAATAAATCGTGTAGTGTAGGCCCAGCCTAAGTGAAAGTAAAACACACTTCTGCACATTCTAAGGTACAATTACTGTTTATTTGCTGAATTTGAACAAAATAATATTCAGCCTGTGCAAAAGTTCTTGCACATTTTATGTTATGTCTTTTCCCCATACATTAAACGACACATTAAACAGAAACTATGGAGTAAAATTTGCAGAAAAATGCCACATTTACATTTGTTTCCTTTAGAGAATATATTAACTTATTTTTACTTAGAAAATCAACAAAACATAATATGACTGGCTTGTTCAAACTTTCGCACATGACTGTACTTCAGTCATGGCTGATATGTAATTACACCGCACATCGCCCAGGCCAAGTTTTGGGTATATTAGTATTATATTAGTATTGCCTAAAATACACAGATAAATTACTAAATCAAGCAATTGCCCCTTATGCCAGCTATCAAACGTTTTGTGATTATAATATAATAAATATATTATAAAAAACTACTGAATAAATTTATTCTTGTAGGAATACTTTTTGTTTATAAAATGTGTGTGTAACTAGCTAATTTCTAATTTGAACTAATGTCATTAAATAAGTTTGCCTCACAGTTATAACAGGTTTACAACTTAAAACCACCGGCAGGTCTTTTTAAAAACTCAGAAGTTGTGTAATCTTAAAGGAATGACTGTGTACTTCATGTGATTGTGCCAGCTATAATCTACTCGTGGCTCTAGATAAGAAAAAGCTGAAAATAATGTTAACATACCTTTGCAGCTGAGCAATCTCCTGGCTGATATCATCCAGTTCCTTGATTCCAGTGAACTCACCGGACCCCACGGAGCTGGAGCTGTCCTAAAGAGTGTGAAACATACACACAAACTGCTCAGCCTTACTGCTTCCCTGAGGCACACAACACCACAGTGCCACGCAAACAGAAGGGCAGAAGAACACACAAGAAGCCACCACGATAGGAGAAGAGACCGCACAAGGTGCTCGGGCTTCACCTCCACGTTCCACACACTGGGAAGGCAAGGCACATCACCATTCACAGCACCCACTGGGCTCTCACAAATGCTTTTCAGCACAACATCTCTGCTAACAGGCCACCAAAAGCATTTGTTCATAGTTCTTTCTTTTCTGTGTGCAAATTTTACATACCCATAACTTGTACATTATTGCCTGATATAAGCGAGATACATCAGCAGCATTGAATACGAAAAAGAAAAATGTTTGGTGAGATTACTGCCGTTGTATACATTTAGCTCTTGCAGATGTAGCAATTAAGATTCAGCGTTACAAAGCAAGAGTAGGACAAATCAACAAAGTGTTTCGTTTCGCATTTTAACAGCTGATGTTTGTTAGGGGTGGGAAACATAATCGATTCTTAGACGCATCGCAATTGCCTCTTGAAAGACTCTGAATTGATTCACAAAACGTTATAATAGGAATTTTATATATGCTCTGTGTTTCCCCTACTGTAAAATAAATCTTGTAAAGAAGGACACTTTGGCGTAAAAAATAGCTTAAGGAGCCACTGGCTCCTCAAAGGGAGAAAAAAAACAAAAAAACAGGTGCCAATAGCTTTTTTAAGTTGCAAAATAATAATATTCAAAAAAAAAACAAAACAAACAAAAAACAAACCACACACCTCAACACACCTCAGACCAGCTCTTTGATTTAGGTATCTCTGCCGTCTACCATGCCTGATTCATGTCATACACATTATCATACGTCTTTGACGCATCCAGTCCACTTTTTTTCATTAGCAAGATTTGGGAGGTAAGGGTAGTGCTTCACGTGCTATCATGTAGATTATGTTGAATTTAATTTTACGCTCTTTAAATTCTTTCTTGGCTGTTTTTTTCGCAGGCATGAGGCACTCCGCTGGCTGAGGGAGTTTTCCTAGGAGCACTCTTTGTGGTAATAAAATCGCGCACACTTTAATGTGTTTGACCCTTGCCATGTTTTTTCACAGCCTCTTTTTGGAAATGATTCGTTTATGTTAAGAAATCCATTTTCCAGTTTTATCTTTGCTTGCTTTCAAACAGAGTTAGCAATACAGTCTGCTTTATGTTATCACGCCTGAGCCACGTATATTCCTGAAGCCAAGGAATATACGTGGCTCAGAAGTGCTTGAGCTGGACAGCTGTTCAAGTACATCTTAGTGTGAGTCTTTTGCTAGTTCATTGGTCCTAACTGAGTCAGACCGGTGTCAGCAGGTGAACTTTTATGGTCTGACAGATGTAGATTGTGTGAAATAAATCTGATATTTTTCGCTTCACCATTTTCTACACGCCAATGTTCACTGCAAAAAGCTCAGCTCGGCTCATCCGCTTTGTTTGTCGTGTTTTGCTACTCTGGTTGAAATCCCGTGAGCATGCAGGCGTTTTTTCATAGACAAGCACCTCACGTCACGTTTTAAGATGAAATACGCTCAAAGAAAATACATAAAAACAAAAAGTATACTCCAAAGTTACTACCTGTCGCCACTTAATTCCATTACTCGCAAATTAATAATTGTGGTCACAATTGCAACCATTTTAGTCACAGTCTGGAGCCCTAAGCTCATTTCTGATGAAAAACAGACACTATGACCTTTACTGTATACAATATGCTACACAAAGAACAAAAAGATCAAACAAAAACGTAGTTCCTTTTTTCACTTTCTAGATTTCAGTAGACTGTAGACATAACATAAGCACAAAGTTTAGGCAACATTCAAATTCAACTAAGTTAACAGAACCTGTTAATGACAAATACAGGAGAAAATCAAAATGTAAGCTAAAGAATGAAACAAAATCAAGATGCACTGAGGATTGTTTTATAATGACATCTTCTTCAAAACGAAATAAATTTGACTTGTGTGGTGCCTCGAAATTTCCCACCCCTAAGATTTATAGCAACTAGCATTAATCCTATTATCAACTGTTAATAAGCCTGACTTTAAAACAAAATAGTACAGAATATTATGCACATGTAGCAAAACAACAAGCAAAGGAAAATGAAGAAATCAGAACGAGTAAAGCAGAAGCTGGACTCACTCTGCGCATCTCAGTCAGGGCTGCCATCTCCGACCCTACAGGCGTCATGTACCCTGACAGATTCTGCAAGAAAAAGAAGACAAAGTTTTACACACCAAGTGGGACCAGCGGTTGGTATAGTTTAGTGGGCAATACTGCTGAGCTCAGTGTGGTAGAGGGCAAGAACTACACGCTAATCTAATAAGAGTCTTTGGGCAAGACACCTAACGCTGCATTCACCTGCATCTGTAACAGGATTCAGTTGTGAGTTCAATTGGATTAGTGTGTCTGCCAAAGGCTAGAAACGTAAATGTAAAGTGAAAAAAACCCACTTAAGCAATATGGCTTATTAGACACACTTCCATTTTAAGACCTTAGAACAGGAGTGTGTAACTGCACAGTGTAGGATTCTCCCCACTGTAACACACCAGACTAACTCATAAGGTGTTAAAATACTGTCTGTCAATATTGAAGTCTGAGCACTTTAACAGCCCCCATGATCATGATATTTTAACTGACTAACTGCCATATAAATAACTGCATACTTAGTAGCGCCCAACTGATGACGGACACAGCCCGAACTCAAACAGAGAAACACTACTCACTGCTGCACTCTAAAGGTGTTGTTAACAAACAGCAAATAAACAAACATTCCTCACTGCTGCCCCCTAAATGTGTTATGGCACCAGCCAGAACTTAGACCTGCTTTCATAAGATTCATAGACTCTCAATAAATGACTTTTCTGCTCTTTTTATTTATATAAATTTGCCTCAGTCTGGGGGATGAAAACACACCCATTTCACTGTGTTTCTTGCGATGAAAACGTTTTGTTCGTGTCAGAGTTCCAAAAAAAGAGAAAAAAAAACATTTTTAACTTTCAGATAAAGTAAATGTAAAGAGATTTCAGTCTAGTTATTTTGGATCAGCTTTGCGCCCGATGACTGCTGGTATAGGCTACAGCATCCCCACGTGACCCAGAAGGATAAGTGGCATAGATAATATGTGTGCGTGTGTGTGTGCGTGTGTGTGTGTGTGTGTGTGTGTGTGTGTGTGTGTGTGTGTGTGTGTGTGTGTGTGTATTTTGGATAATTTTTGTTTGTTTGTTTCTCATGAAATTGACAGTGTAAAAGCCAGCTGGTGTGGTCAAACTATGGTATGTAAACTACCATAGCCCTGATAACATGCAGGTAGGATTACATAATTTCAAAGTAGAGATGGCACCAACCTGATTTCAGGTATTGGAATCGGGCCAATATCAGCAGAAAATGCTGGATGAGATATCAGAGGGAACAAGTAATGAATTCCACAAAACCTGTAACAAATCTATACTGAAGTGGCCCAAACTCACACGTTAGCTGTGTAGTTCTTCATGTGGGACAGTAGATTGAGTTGTTTTAACACCTAAACTACTTTTAGATGTTTATCTTAAGTGTTGTGCTTTAATTAAACATTTTTAAGTTAAGTAGTTTTTAAGAAAGACATATGAGACATTGGCCGATATTCAAGGTTTCAATATCAGTATAGGAAAGAAGTAGTATGGTGCCATCTCTACTCACATTTTTAATACAAAATCAATGAACTAACTATAAATGTAATACTTCTTACAATGCTGCTACTCACAGGGGTGCCTCTCTCTGACGGTGGGATCATTTCTGGGGTCAGGGCCTGTGGAGGATCCAAGCCTTTACTCACTTTCTGCTGGATGAAATGCATGGCCAGTGCAAACTGCTCTCGGGTCAGCTTGCCCATCTGCCGCGTGTCTGCCAAAGCCCTATATGAACAACATAATAATGAAGAAAAGACTACGGGTATTTTACAATTGCAAATATTGTTAAATAAAAAGCTCAAAAGGCTTTGTTTACACAGCAGGTAAAAATGGCCTAACTGATCTTTTTCTTCATGTGACACAGATGTGTCTGTGTGGCAGTGTAAACAGCAAAAAACACATTGAATCTGAAATTTTCAATTCTGATTTGAGACGCTTTCATATGTGGTACTGAAATCTGATACGTATCCAATATGCAGCAGTGTGACTCGGTCTGAACAGCCAGATTGCAATTAATGCGACTTTTACGTCAGTCCAACTCAACGTTCGTCATAATTTTGTGCTGCTGAGATCTCATAAACATCTGGGGTGTTTCTGTACAAAAATTAGAAGAAACTCATCAAAACCCTCCGTGTTCGAAGAGGTTTCGAAAGAAATGACCGAATGCAGCCGTAGGTTGCAGCGTCAAATAACAGGTAAAAGCCTAAAAGCAAAGTTTAAATAATCCGAGGACATAAAACAAAGAAGTGACCGCGCCCTTTTTCACGGCGAGCTCGAACACATTCTAGGTGATGAGCCAGCTGTCAGTCAGTGAAGCTTCATGATGGCTCCTGTGATGCTGGCGAAGATAATAACTAAAACGTCCGTGAGCGACTGGCGTTCGTTGGCAGTCAAGATTGTTTACCTCTGCATGAGCCACATGAAGCAACATGAAGCACTTTTCTTTTGCGCACGTGGGTCAGTTATGGACCGTGAACTGTTCAGACTAATGTCGCATACAGGCCACATTTAAAAGATATTGTGAACAGGCAAACAAAAAAATCAGATGTGGGGAGAAAATCGGATTTGGGCCACTTTTACCCGCTGCGTGTTCACAGCCCAGGTGACACGTGACCAGGAAAAACAATGGACGCAAAGTAAAGGGATATTCTACAGCTCAAACTCAAGCTGTGCCGCAACTCATAACTCAGCACACAGACACACTGTTAATAATTTGCAGAGAGACATACTGATCCAATACCTTTGGGAATATGAACTGAGAGTGACTGATTCGGTAAACTTGAATAGTAGCACCTTTAAGGTGAGTTTCAGGTGAGATGGTTGTCAAGAGTGCATTTGAAACGACTTTACAGCACCCCAGTAAGGCCATGCTACTGTGTGATACTGTGAGACATCCAGAAAGTGGAAGATAAATGAGCATGAAAAACAATAATTTATCAAAACAACTAAAAAAAGACTGCTCTTCCACAGCACACCATGACTCACCATATATGTGCCAGGATGTTCTGGGGAAGGCCAGACTGCATGAAGATCTCTTTCACTTCTTGACCGCTGACAAAGCCGTCAAGGTCAGCATCCGTTTTCAGGAAGATGTCATCGTAGCGCTGCCTGTCTGCTGCTGGCACCACCCAGTTCACAGAGTGCTGATGTTGACAGGTTTGAAAGAAAAACACCACAGAAAACTCAGTAATTATTTTTTTAGCAGTCTGTTCCACACCTTGTAACAGAGTTGCACTTTAACCAGGGATGTCCAGTCTTATCTGCAAAGGGCCACTGTGTGCAGGTTTTCATTCCAACCAAGGAAAGGACTTAAGCATTTGAATAAACAAGTAGAAACAAAACAATATTTGTTTCAGCCCTACTGTGCAAAATGCAAATCATATAAACTGTATTTTTAACTGAAAATAGCACAAAAACAGCATATCAAATGCTCAAACTGAGAATTCATTTTTTTTTTTTAATATACATCCATTTTGAATTTGATACTAGCAACACATTTCAAAAAGGTTGAGATGGGGCAACAAAAGACTGGTAAAGCTGTGTAATGAAAAAAAAAAAACACCTGGTGTTTAACTGGCAACAGAGCAGTAAAATGAAAGTGTATAAAAAGAGCATCCCAGAGACACGAAAAGAAGAGAAAAGAAGTCTCAGAAGTAAAGATGATGACAGGTTCACCACTCTGTGAAAAATTGTGTGGGCAAATTCAAGGACAACACTCCTCCTTGTAAAATAGCAAGGAGGAGATCATCAACGGTACATAACATCATTAAAAGATTCAGAGAATCCAGAGAAATATCTGCATGCAGAGGACAACGGCAAAAACCAATATTGCCTGACCGTGATCTTCAAGCCCTGAGGCAGCGCTGCATTAAAAACTGACACGATTACATAGTGGAAATCACTGCACAGTCTTAAGAACACTTCTGGAAACCACTGTCTGTAAACACAGCTCATCACTGCATCCACAAACACCAGTTAAAACTCTGCCATGCAAAGAAGAAACCATATGTAAACAGGATCTAGAAACACCGCTGCCTTCTCTGGGCCTGAGCTCATTTAAGATCGAGTGAGGCGAAGCGGAGAAGCATCCTGTGGTCTGACAAATCAAAACTTAATTCTTTTTGGAAATCATGGAAACCGCATCCTCTGAGCTTAAGACCATCTGGCTTGTTATCAGCACACCATTGAAAAGCCAGCATCCGTGGTGGTATGCACGTGCATTAGTGCACATGGCATGGGTGATCTGCACATCTGTGATGGCACCATTAATGCTAAACGATATATCCAGCTATCCAGATGATGTCTTTTTCAGGCCTGGCTTATTTCAGTAAGACAATGCCAAACCACATTCTGCACATATTACAACAGCATGGCTCTGTAGTAAAAGAGCCCAGGTGCTAAGCAGGCCTGCCTGCAATCCAGAACAATTAAATTACCAATTAAAAACATTTGGCACATTGTGAAATGAAAAATTTGCCAAAGGAGACCCCGAACTGTTGATCAGCTGAAATCCTATATGAAGCAAGAATGGGAAAACATTTCACTTTCAAAACTACAGCAGTTGGTCTCCTCAGTTCACAAACACAGTGTGCTGTTAAAAGGAGAGGAGAGGTGATGCAACACAGTGGTGAACATGCTCCCGTCCCAACTTTTTTGAAACGTGTTGCTGGCATCAAATTCAAAGTAGGCATACATTTTTCAAAAAACAAGAAAATTTGTCAGTGTCAAGATTTAATATGTTGTCTTTGTACTATTTTCAATTAAATATAGTATTTAAATGATTTGCACATCATCCCAGCAAAAGTGCTAATAACGCCTCCTTGTGAAGAATCTTCAGCCCGATACACGTGTGAATGAGTGAGGGAGTTACTAGCCAGAGCTCTGCATCTACGAGGACAAGTTTAACAGGATGTGTTACCATTAAAATTGGATAGTGAATAAAAATGCAACCTAAGACACTTTTCCAGCTAACAAAATACAAAGACACCCTTCAGTATCTAATGCAAATGACAAAGCTGCTTTCACAGATGGTATATAGTTGTCTGAAGGCTGCAGATGAGGTAAGGGGCACCTTCCCAGCACTGGTAAACAAAAGCACAGTCCAGACTGTTCTGAGCAGGGTGGATCGATACATCATAGCTTAAATTTTACTTTTAAAAACATTAAAAAAAGGGTAATAAGGCACACGTCATTACATTTCATCACAACATCTGGCGCCACAACATAACGGCTGAGAATTGGAGCCTTCCTCTGCTGCATCCTTGACTTTGAGACATGGCTTACTTACATTTGTCCACTGTTCTGCTCTTTTCGGTGCCAACTGTGGTACCATGCCCTGCGATTATCTAAGGCTGTGTTTGGGAGACAGGTTTCAGAGCTGCATACCTGTGTGGACTTTAGAGTGTGTTTTGGAGAGAGGCTTCCAGCACTGTTTAGAGAATTCATGCTGCCGTGGGAGGGTGTGGAGCGTAGACTGTCTTTAGGTGGTGGTGGGCTCCCTGGCAGTACAGGCGCCATTCCAGGCAGCGAGCCTGCAGATTTCTTCCTTTTGGATGGAGGAATGAGAGAGGAGGGCAGGACAGAAGGAACTGGCTCTTTCTCCAGTGCACGGTACACAAGGTGCATAGCCTTGAGGACAAAAACAACGAGTTATATACAAATTTCAAATGAGACAGGTCTACAACACTCGTTATTGCTTACTCTATGTAAAAGTAGGTTGGTCCTCTCTGGTTGTACATTAGGAAACACGCTGGCTTTGTTTCTTATAAAGCACTTACTGGCCATGTGCCATCATATATCACATCTATGCTTACTTCTATGCTTGCTCCAGTGACCGGATTACCCTTCAGGTGCCAAGAGCTTTTACTGAACTGGGAAAATCTGCTTTTAGCTACAGTGCATTTTATTACAGGACACTCTAAAGCTCCACTTGCCGGTGTCACTTAACCATTTTAAACTTTTAATCTCTAACCACCTCCACTAAGCCTGTAACTGTTTTATTTGATCTTAGTTTGTAATAAGTATTTCATATTCATTATTTTTATTTTGATCCAATTTAAACTTGGTAATACTGACTAGCTTACATTTTATTTTGCCTTTTTTACTGGTCTGATATGTTCCTATATTTTACCTGTTTATTTCAATGATTATTAGTCTTTTCAATCCTTGTTCTCTGTTCTAATGATCAGCTACACTGTAAATGAGGGTCACCCTTAAGGTACTCCGAGTTCAAATAAAGGCTGGTTGACTGATTGACTGGTTGACTGATATATGACATGTCAAATAGAAACTGAAATAGAAATGTAAAAGATTTAAACAATGGGAAGTTTAAAAATATTCTTTCATCTCACCACTGCAAACTCGTCCCTGTCCAAATGTCCATCTTTATCTATATCACTTAGATCCCAAACCTGGTGAAAAGATGAAGATTTCCTTTTATTCAGACTACATTTACTTACATAATGTACACACAATAGTTATTACAAAATATTTAATGTAATAATTACAATAAAGCGGCTAAAAATAGACTCTGTTTACCTTTCCTAAAACATCCACAGGAAGTTTTGAATTCATAAGAACTGGTTTGACCTTTTCACCGGAGAGGAGTCCATTTACTGGTGCAAGACTTTCAAAAATACCATCAAACTTGCTCTTCTCTTCAGGCTGAAAACCACAGAGACAATAAAGTTGAGACAGAAAAAATGAAGGTCTGGTGGCTCTGATAAGGGCCTGTTAATCAAGAGAGTCCATATGGTGCATTATCTTCAAATAAACATGCACTGCAAGCAAGTCAAATTATAACAGTATGACATCTAAAGGGGTTCGAAGTCTAAAACTGACTGGTACTGAATTAATTTATTTTCTTTTAGGAAACGCTTCAAATCGCCTCCATGACCTGTTACTTGTTTACTGTCCATAAATGCATACAAGTTTTGTTAAAGGACTTACCCTAACTGCCCAGTGGCTGTCAGTCGATGATGCGGCAGTTAATGATGGGCTGCTAGGGTCCTTCTGTGATGCAAAAACATTGTTATGTTTAATTTCTTTACAGATAAAGTTACTGTAATTGGTACACGGTCACATTCTATTTCTATTTATACTTTTTCTACACTGCAATATTAAATACTTACAAATTTAGGAGGGGGAACAGTGAGGTTTAAACTTGAAAGAGAGACATCTTGACCGCTCTGTGCACAGGCCACAAGTCGCAGAGCAACATAAAATCCCTGTTAATATAAACACAAAGATAAAAATCAGCAAATATGCCTGATAAGCCAATAACGCAAGAGTTATTCCTTCTGTTTTGCTGTGATGTTTAATGTAATTACACATGTACATGATTAATTACAGAGCTAGATACATAATGAATTGCATTTCCATCTGACTCACATTCTGATCTAACAGGTTTGAGTCTGCGCTTCTGTTCTTTGTTTCGACGTCAACAAACAAGATTTCAAACATTGATGAATCACGAGCAAGTTAAAACTTATTAACTAAATATTAAAACAAGGCAGTCCACTCTACCTGTTTGTCCAAGAAACCTTTTCCATCTGGATCAGCTAGGTCCCAAATCTGTGGGAGGAATGACCAACAAAGCGTTTGAAGGACAACAAAAATAAACCATGAGGTAAAAAGAATGGGGTATAAACAGATTGATGAGTAATGATCCAATGTCTATAACCACTTTTATGATTTTGCTAATTCAGAGTTCATGGTTAGACATGCTTCCCCATATACTCACCTTTCCCAGAGTGATGTCAGGTAGTCCTGATTTCTTTAAGAATAAGGCAGCCTCTGTGGGTCCTACTCTCCCTGTGTTTCCTGGATCCACCTGATAAAGCAAACATAAACCATCCTTATGCCACTATACCTCTTCTCAACCAACAGTTTCTTCTAATAAAATAGCATAACACAATATATTAGAGATGTAAGGATAGGCATATTAGCATTCTTTTTTCCAATGCAGGGGTTCCACTGTGAACTGATCACAGTAAGATCTGTGTATTTTAAATGGGACATTAAACATACTGACATCATTTGGACTGGTTACCAGTTCTTTAAAAAAAAATCCATTCAATTCCTAAAAGAGACAATCAGAAACATATACCTCTCCTGCCACTGAAACCATATACACTTCACAAATTTACAAATGTATTTGTTTTCTAAGGAAATTACTTGTTTGTTTTAATTTCATTTAATTTTGGTGATTTCACCAGGAACTGTGGTCTTGTTGTAGCAATTGGACTTTAAATGAAAGAATAAAAGCAAAATGCAAACTAATGAATGCTGACATTTCACATCATGGTGCAAAAACCACAACCGTCATTATATTGTTTTGCACCTCTACAATGCAACATGTATCACACACACACACACACACACACACACACACACACACATATACATATCTATATATATATATACACACGCATACATGCATCTATACACATACATATATATACACACATGTACACACACACACATATATATACACTCATCGTCAAAAAATAGTTGCACCCAGAAGGAATCAACCAACAGGAATGAAACTTGGGTGGGTAGGTTTGACATTGTGAGACATGCGGAGGATTCAAGTTTCACACTCGGCATATGTGACGTAAGCTAGAACGGGCCTTATCTCTGTACCTGACTGACTGTATAAGGTCGTCCCGTTGCGCCTGCGTTTCATTCTGACTCGTGCTGTTGTATTGGTAGCATCCTTTGCAAGCGAAGTATGCCACTGAGAACCTCTACAACTCCATGCCGAGACGTCTGGCATGTTGTGTACCTTTATCTTCCTTTCGAATAGCATTGCAATCCTGCACTTCCTTCTGGGTGCAACTATTTTTTTGACAATTAGTGTACATATATATACATACACACACACACACACACACACACACACATATATGTATTTATATATATATATATATATATATATATATATATATTCAAGTTTCACACCATAGAAAGACCGTAGATCACACCATAGATCAGTTAATAAAAACAGTGAGATTTTACCAAAGAATGTTTCTTCATTTCGAACTATGACTTGCTAATTTTACTAACACAACACAAAGTCAAATACCAGTCCTGGAGCACAGGTCTGCCCTCTCCCCACTGTAATGCCCCATTCAGTTTATCAGCTAATTATCAAGACCATTAAGAGCTGATCGGCTGTGCTAGAGCTGGGAAAACATTAAACACGCCTATTTTTCAATCTCTGGATTGGGTTAAACTTCACTCCTCCACCTCTGTATAAAGACTCTTGGAGGCAGCAAAAACAGATACTGTAAAGTGTTTCTGGATTTTTTTCACTTACCTGTCGATAAAAACTTTCGTACATTGGGTTCCCACTCGACAGCTGAAAAGTTAGAAGTAGAATTAGGTGACAGTTTTTCAATGCTTTGCTGCAGTTTATCTAGCTACATTCAAGTAAACCAGGCGACAAGATGAAAATCAAATTCTGTGAACCAACTGAGCTGTTAAAAAAGACGTTTAAAGCCATGTACAATTCTGTTGTCTTTTTGGCCATAATAGGAGCTCCGGGTCTAAGCAGGTGTTCCCTGTGAGAAAACTAAAAGCCTCCATTGTGCCCTGTGGCAAAAATATTCCAAAGCTGATAGTTTTGTCCTGTGTACAACTTCCCTCTGTCACTGGTTAACCTGAAGTCTGAGCTCATTTAGTAGTTGGAATATCAAGAATACTACAGTCACGCTACATTGATGTTTGGTGATGTTGCTACTGCAATATTAATATTTCAGGTCCTTAAAGGTATGTAAGGAAAAACGTCAGCTTTGAAACAATTGTGTACTAAAGGGCATGACAGTGGCAGCTTTCTAAAATGGCTTTCATTTTTCTTATAGAAAAAACAGCTTAGGCCCGGAGTTCCTAATATGGCCAAGACGTTACCACACAATGACAACACAACTTTTTTTTCCACAACATGGCTAACTTTTGTTATTACTTTGATGCATACAAGTCAGTCAGTTGTGCTATAATTTACATAAACTACCAACATGACACCCATCAACAGTTTCATTCAAATTTTTCATTAAGATCCTGAACAGGAAGAGATTTAGCCATTCATGAAAGATGACAAACACTATGGGTCAGTTTCCCAGACCAGGAATAAGCATAATCTTTATACTTAATACGTGACCAGGACATCAACCTTACATATCCCAAAGTACCCAGACAGTCGTCCTACTTAGCAAATTCTCCTTCTTTAACGTGTTTCTGCTGACATAGGCTTTCAATTGCGCACACACTGTAAAGCACTGACCAGTAGTATGGGATGCTTTGGATCAGCCGCACATAAATCTAAGGTCACCATGCCAAGCATAGGCTAGAGGGGTATAAAGCCCCCCCAGAATAGTGCAATGGAGCAGAACTGCTTTCTCCAACCACCACCTTTGGGATGAGTAGGAGTGGCATTTGTGATTCAGAGCTAATCATCCTACATCATTACCTGACCTTATTAATGCTGTTGTGGCTGAATACAACGAAACCCTATGAACAAACATCTAAAGTAGTGTAAAGCCTTCCCAGAAGAACAGAGAGGCTGTTAGTGCAGCAGATGAGGGACAAACTCCCTATAAATACCCCTGATTATCAATAACATCAGGAACTGGCATTACTGAACTGTGAAATACCCATAAAAACCTGAACGGCTGGCTTGTACTGACCAACCCTCTCAGAAAAAGAAGGAAAATGAGACAGTAGGTTATTAGGTCCCGTTAGCTCCGCAGAAAACAGCATGTGATTGCACCGTTAGCCTCCAAACTGAACAGTTCCACCATATTGTAAACATGACATAACGCTAGCTAAATGATTACAGCTTTCAAAAGCTGCTAAATAGATTTTCATCCACTCCACCTTAAGACGCCAAGTTACATTCATTTTCTGTTAACCGCAGTTTGACTGGGAATGATACGATAAGTAGCTTAGCTAACGGCTGAACTGCACATTATCTTAGATTCTTATCCTAGCAATAAACAACCAGTCATTTGGAGACTGCCTTGGCCCACAACATTTAAGATCTGCGGTCGTTACACCGTGTTTACATTTACAGAAGGAGCTACTACAGTTTTTCCTCCGATTCACTGAGCTCCGGTTTAGCACCATCGCTAAATAATCTCTATTCGATTAACGTTAACCGTTAGCTGGCCGGCTAACTCCTCGCTAGCCCTGATAAATAAGGGCCGTTCAGTAAATGCGCTTTCGGCAGTGCATTTGTGTGAGTGATCTGTTCGTCGTTATCACAGCAGTGCACTCGGATAAACGCTTTTTGTGATGGTAGGTGGATGTTTTAGTGTTTATTACCTGAGTGAGGGTGGTGAGCGCTGCCATTTTCCCTGTTGCTCCGGGAACGGATCGGGGCGCCCTGCACTGCGCATGCGCGTCAGATTTGCATTTCATTCGCACAAGATCAAGGACGCTACAGTATTATTATTATTTTTATTATTATTATTACAATTATTATTATCTGGTCTGTATTAATCGAAAACATTTCACCACTTTCAGTTCAACTGAAGATGAAACAACCCCTCGTTTGATTTTGCTCTTGTTGTAATAGAGATGTTCTAATAGAGGTGGGTGATATGGCAAAAAATATAATATCACGATATTTTAAGTCATTTTTCGATACATGATATGTACCACAGTGTTTAGTTTTTTTTCTGAGCTCCATAAGTTGGAACAGACAAACAATTGTTGCATTTAAAAATATATATATTATATAAAACCTATGAATATATTGATTTTTTTCAGTGTTT